>NC_043012.1:36001095-36023595 GCF_006345805.1 Octopus sinensis
CTATTGAGTTTAGTTTAATGGCCTACCAATGTATACTATGAGTTTCTTTGCCCTAGGAGTCGGAAAGACACTTGGCAAGAAATGGAAGCAAATTTGAAAGAAGAAAAAAAAAATAATAATAATAATATCCTGCTCATATCCTATGCAAAATACTTTCTATGTGATCTCAAGCTTTAAAACAAACATAATTTTCGTATGTTTTTTTTTTAGACATTCACTAGTACAACACTAAATACAAAACCAAATATATGGCACACTAGGCATAACAACAACATGAACTTCCAACCTGTTGTCTCTTGAGGTCTCTGGGTGAGACTTGAAGCCAACTTGTACAAATATAAAGCAAAAGTCAAACATAGAATAATAATAATAATAGTGGCCCATAGCAAATAAGTTAATGTAGACTAGAAGCACACCCATCAGTAGCTATGGCGCTCAGGGCAAAAGGCAGAAAGTGAAGGCTTTATCCTGGCTGCTCAGGATCAGAGCTTCTTGACCGGGAACTATGAAACCAATCTAATGAAAACTGGTGTAGACCCAAAGTGCCAATACTGCAATGATGGGATTGAAACAGTGGACCAGCTAACCTCTGAATGTAAGGTTTTTGCACCTGTAGAGTACAAATCAAGACACGACAGAGTTGGCCAATATCTACATTGGGTAATATGTCGACATTATAAAATCAAAACTGCTGGCAAATGGTACAAGCACCACCCTGAGGATGTAACTGAGGGAGAAAATGTAACTATTCTTTGGGACATCCCAGTATGTACAGACCGGACCATCACAGCAAACAAACCAGATATTGTTGTGAAAGACCAAAACAATAAAGTCTGTTTATTGATTGACATGAATAAAGACTGGTGACCATAATATCTCAGTAAAAGAATTTGATAGGCTCATAAAATATAAAGATTTGCTAATTAAAATCGAAAAGATGTGGAATCTCAAGACGGTTACAATACCAGTGATTGTGGGAGCTCTTGGAATGATCAAAAAAGGAACCGAAAATTATTTAACAATGATCCCTGAAGGAAGTACCAAAGATTGTCTTCACTGGGACCTCATTCATATTGAGAAGAGCATTGTCACTGGGAATTTTCTTTCCCTTTTTCCCCCCTTTATTTTTTTGTTTACTTTTTTTTATTTTTTCTCTTTGTCTTTCTTCCCCTTTTCCTCTATCACACAACTTTGTAAAGGAACAATCTGGTGTGTTAATTTTAATGGCCTACCAATGTATACAGTGCATTCCTCTGCCATAGGTGTCAGGAAGACACTCAGCAACGAATGGAAACAGAATTGAAAGATGATAACAATAATAATAATAATAATAATAAATACCCCGTTGCAGTACCAGGTAGTGTCTTTCATGGCTTCTGTTCTTAAGTGATTCGAAGTGTTATCATGTACGTTGTTTTGTCTTGGTATAAAAGATGGGCTAAAGCAAATATTCTGCTCAATACCACAGATTTGTTTGTCAATTGTTTGACTGTAACCAGTTGAGCATGTCCCTGGTGGCTGACGATATGTGCATCTCTGATCACAAGCAGAAGTAGTGGGGGAGCATCATAGCCGTGTGTTGAGAAGAATTCTTTGGGGTTTGGATAATTCACTTCTGGAAACATAGGTGGTTCATTCAACATCCTTAAACAACCCTCATTCAGGGACCTTTTGAGCAAGATAAGCTACTTGACCTGAAGAAAATTCTAACTGGGCCCCACCTGCAAGGTCATGCACTGTTTATCTTGATATGAGATCACCATGTTGTGCACATATGGTTGTGATGCATGTGCCTTTGTGTACCCTTATCAGACGGGTAGTCATGATGGGTATACTGGGCTTTGTATATTTTACTCCAGTGTCACTTTGATGGCATGTACTTATTCTCTTGCTCAATAATAATAATAATAATAATAATAATAATAATAATAATGATAATAATAATAATAATAAGAAGAAGAAGAAGAAGAAGAAGAAGAACAACAACAACAACAACAACAATGATAATAGTAATGATAATAATAATGTAATCTTATATATATATATATATATATATAAACCCATGCTCAATAATATTTATAAACCCATGCTCAATAAACCTATTTATCTAATGTTTATTTATCGACAATGCCGTCCCCAGTCAAATTCCCTCACACCGCTTATTGTCACGTGTCCCTTGACCTCTCTCTCTAACTAACCCTATCTCTCTCTCGCTATGTCCCCCCTTCCCATAACCATCATCGCCATGGTCCTCTATGCCCCCCCTCCCCAAAACCATCATCGCCATACATAAAAGAGCGATCGCATTTATCGTTAACCCCACTCGCTTCAAAATATCTAAAGAATACGCACAGATCATGAATGGCTAAAAGTTAAGTGAATCGTCCAACCTCGCTACGACTACCTTCTTTCTTGCACTTATCCTTATTCTTTCTCTATTCTTCAATTTCCATCTCATTGTATTGTCCCTCATTCTTTCAGTATTCCCTCATTACCCTGTCTAGCTCAAACATTTTTTTCGTTTAGACTTGTCTCCAGGTTCATAGCCACTCTGATTTTTCAATTTTTCAATTTTTCGTTTAGTATTGTCTCCCGATTCATACAAACCCATTTGCTAGCTCACGATTAACAGAACCTCTTTACTCAGCTACGGTGCACCCGCCCTCCCACACCCACCACGCATGCCGGAAGTTCCTATTCTCTTCCATCCCGGGGTTGCTTCCCATGAAGACTGCAAATGCTCTCACCATCCCTACCCCTCCCTACCCCTAGTCTCGACCTATGTAAGGTAATGTTCATACAGTGCAAAATATGAAAGGCTAGCGTTATGCAGGTTGTACTGAAGGCTACTTTACTACTTCATTTCTTGCACATGAATTCTGCCAAATGCGAGCTTTCTTTTCAGGTACACGAAGCTACTGTCCACCGTCCCAGGGTCTCTAGAGCCCATGCCTTCCACACCCTCAGGGTTGGCACCCTCAACGTTGGCACTCTGAAAGGTAGGTCTGGTGAGATAGTCGAGATGCTTGAACGGAGATGTGTGGATATATGTTGCATGCAAGAAATAAGGTGGAGAGGAGGATCAGCTACTAGGTTCTCACAGGCAAGGAACGCAGGTACAAGATTTTCTGGGCAGGGAACACTGACGGGGTTGGTGGCGTGGGTATACTTATCGCTGAGAAATGGGTAGATAAAGTAATTGAGGTAATCAGAGTAGTGACAGAATACTTAAGATTAGATTAGTGCTTCATCATAGTTTAGCAACCATTATATCAGCCTATGCTCCTCAGTCGGGGCTACCCGATGGACAGAAAGACCGATTCTATGACACTCTACTGCAGACTACCTCATTGACGAACGACAGAGACCTTATCTTTGTGGCTGGTGACTTCAATGGTCACGTTGGACGACATGCTGGGGGCTTCCATGGCGTACATGGAGGCTATGGCTATGGCTCCCGCAACGAGGAGGGAACCAGGCTGCTGGAGTTCTGCGATGCAAATAATCTTATGATTTGCAACACTAACTTCAGGAAACCTACCAGCCACCTAGTCACTTACCAATCGGGCCAACATACCAGCCAAATTGACTACATCCTTACAAGGCAAAGGGAGAGATGGCTGCTTATAAATGCCAAAACCTTCCCAGGTGAAGAATGTACCCCACAACATAGACTGGTAGTTAGTGACTTTAGGATCAGGACTAGGAGGACAACCAGAAGACGACAAAGAAGGATCTGGAAGCTTAAAGATCCTGCAAATGGACAGAGATTTAGGGACATATTACTTGAAGCCTCTGACGAAGTAGAAGGGGATAGAGCATCACAGGGGGTAGAAGACAGCTGGACGTTTCTAAGGGACAACCTGCTGAGAGCCACTGACCAGATCTGTGGCTGGTGCAAAGTCCCCTCTCGACCTAGAATAACGTGGTGGTGGAACAATATTGTAGACAGGGCTATTAGAGAAAAGAGACAGGCTTGGAAGGTCTGGAAAAATGGGGGTAGCAGGGAATTGTATCAGACTGCCAAAAGAGAAGCTAGGAGACAGGTTTATTTAGCCAGAGGGGAAGCAGATAAGAAAAAATTTGCCAATGTTCTGCGCCGTGAGGACCAAAGACTGGAGGTGTTTCGTGTTGCAAGACAGTGTGTGAGAGAGAATCGTGATGTGGTAGGAGAGAAGTGTGTTCGCATGGAAGATGGTTCACTTGCGCTAAATGAGGATGCAAAGAGAGAGGTTTGGAGATGCCACTATGAAAGGTTGCTGAATGAAGAAAATGAATGGGATAAAGAGAGTCTGCCGAATGTTGACCCAACAGAGGGACCAGCTATCCGAGTTGATAGTTCTGTGGTAGCTAAGGCAATTAGAAGCATGAAGACAGGGAAAGCCCCAGGCCCATCAGGAATCACTGCAGAGATGCTCAAAATGTCTGGTAGTGTCGGCTATAGCCTAGTCACCCATATAGTTAATCAGGTGATACACAAAGGGGTCATACCCAATGACTGGTGTAGCAGTATAATAGTCAACTGCTACAAAGGTAAAGGTGATGCCCTAGATACAAATAACTACAGAGGTATCAAGCTGTTGGACCAGGTGATGAAGGTTACGGAGAGGGTCATAGCCCAACTAATTAGAGAGAGAGTTAGTTTAGATGAGATGCAGTTTGGGTTTGTGCCAGGGAAAAGTACTACTGATGCTATATTCCTGGTAAGGCAGCTGCAGGAGAAATACCTAGCCAAAGATAAGCCCCTGTACCTGGCTTTTGTTGACATGGAGAAAGCCTTCGACAGGGTCCCCCGATCCCTTATCTGGTGGGCAATGAGAAAACTAGGGATAGATGAATGGTTAGTGAGAGCTGTGCGGGCCATGTATAGGGACGCCGCTAGTAGGGTGAGGGTTGGAAATGAGTACAGTGAAGAATTCCGGGTAGAGGTAGGGGTCCACCAAGGCTCAGTACTCAGCCCCCTCCTATTTATCATAGTCCTCCAGGCAATAACGGAGGAATTCAAGACAGGATGCCCTTGGGAGCTCCTCTATGCTGATGACCTTGCTCTAATTGCTGAGTCGCTATCAGAACTGGAGGAGAAGTTTCAGGTGTGGAAACAAGGATTAGAATCGAAGGGCCTCAGAGTCAATCTAGCTAAAACCAAAGTCGTAATCAGTAGGAAGGTAGACAAATCACAAACACCTTCAGGTAGATGGCCCTGCTCGATCTGTAGAAAAGGTGTAGGTAGAAACTCTATAAGATGCACCAAGTGTAAGCTATGGACACATAAGAGATGCAGCAATGTCAAAGGAAGGCTAACTAGGAAGATGGTTTTTGTATGTGGCAGATGCTCAGGAACAATAAACACTGAAAATGCTCTGAGACCAACTTCCGTCACTTTCCAGGGAGAAAAACTAGAAATAGTTGATAGTTTCCGTTACCTAGGTGACCAAGTCAGCAGCGGGGGCGGGTGTGCTGAAAGTGTAACTGCTAGAGTAAGAATAGCTTGGGCAAAGTTCAGAGAGCTCTTACCTCTGCTGGTGACAAAAGGCCTCTCGCACAGAGTGAAAGGCAGACTGTATGATGCGTGTGTACGAACAGCCATGCTACATGGCAGTGAAACATGGGCCGTGACTGCTGAGGATATGCGTAAGCTCGCTAGAAATGAAGCCAGTATGCTCCGATGGATGTGTAATGCCGGTACTCACACTCGGCAGAGTGTAAGTACCTTGAGAGAAAAGCTGGACCTAAGAAGCATCAGTTGTGGTGTGCAAGAGAGACGTTTGCGCTGGTATGGTCATGTGGCGAGAATGGATGAAGATAGTTGTGTGAAAAAGTGCCACACCCTAGCGGTTGAGGGAACCTGTGGAAGAGGCAGACCCAGGAAAACCTGGGACGAGGTGGTGAAGCACGACCTTCGAACTTTAGGTCTCACTGAGGAAATGACTAGAGACCGAGACCTCTGGAAGTGTGCTGTGCGCGAGAAGACCCGGCAGGACAAGTGAGTCCACAACCCGTGGCCTTCTACATGGGATGGAGCCAGCCTACGTATGCATACCTTCCCTTCTTGGGACACAAAACTCTACTTGTGAAGACGTGTTGAGGCAAGTGAGGATCAGAATCGAAATCGATCAATGGAAATTGCGGATGTGCTACCAGTGCCGGTGGCATGTCGAAACTCTGCTTGTGAAGACCCATTGAGGCAAGTGAGGATCAGAATCGAAATCGATCAATGGAAATCGATCAATGGAAATTGCAGATGTGTTACCAGTGCCGGTGGCATGTAAGAGAACTTTCCGTTTCGCGACCGTTGCCAGCACCGCCCCGTTTCGTGTCCGTTGCCAGCCTCGCCTGGCCCTCGTGCCGGTGGCACATAAAAAGCACCATCCGTTCGTGGCCGTTTGCCAGCTCTGTCTGGCACCAGTGCGGGTGGCACGTAAAAAGCACCCACTACACTCACGGAGTGGTTGGCGTTAGGAAGGGCATCCAGCCGTAGAAACACTGCCAGATTTGACTGGGCCTGATGAAGCCTTCTGGCTTCACAGACCCCAGTAGAACCGTCCAACCCATGCTAGCATGGAAAACGGACGCTAAATGATGATGATGATGATGATGATGCTAGCATGGAAAGCGGACGTTAAACGATGATGATGATGATGATGATGATGATATATATATATATATATATATATATATATATATCAATGGAAGAATGAAAATAAGCATTGATTGGTTAGAAATAGTAGATGCTGGAAGGGTACAGGGTAAGGAAGCAGAAATAAAAACTTGGTTTTAGACTAGAAAAGAGCAAACAAGTCATGGGTCTAACATCATTTTTGGTTCACTCTTCTCTGCCGTAAAACACCTTTTTTCCTCCACTCACTTCTTCTCTTCATTTCTTTTTCTTTTTTATCATATCTTTACTGTGACATTCATTTTGTTTCTTTTTTTCTTTTACTTCCTCTTCTCCTTTCTCTCCTGATGGACTCTCACCCAAAATATCCGAATCTCTTTCTTTCCATTCCCTTAGAATATTCATTACAGTCACTTTTTATTCTTATTTGTAGTTTCTATTGTTTTGTTTGTTTGTTATTTTTTGAGGGGGTGGTTTTTTGTTTTGTATGGTTTTGACTCATGTCTTGCTGATATATATATAATATACATATACATATATATTATATAATATATATATATTATTATATATTATATATATAATATGTATGTATATATATGTATATATATGTATATATAATATATATATATAAAATATTATTCGAGACAAAAACCACTATTTAATAAACAAAAAGGAAAGACTTAATCAAAACATAAAAAATTTTTAATAAATTTATTAAAATTTTATGTATTGATTAAGTCTTTCCTTGTTTGTTTTGCAAAATAGTGGTTTGTCTCTAATAATATTTTATAATATTTTACTATAAAATTGGATTTAATCCTAAATCTGATTTTTTCCTGTAAATTTGGATTTATCCCTAATATTAATTATATATATATATATAAATATAATATAATATATATATATATATATTATATAATGTGTTTGTATATCGTATATATGTGTGTGTGTGTGTGTGTATGTATGTATACATGAACTTAAGATTAGTTAAAATATGTTTGTGACATATTCCAACTTCTAAAGGCAAAAGTCACTGAAGTTACAGGGGAGAAAAATTTCTCTCTTGTTGTAAAAGGTATTTCCCATTGAGGAAAGCTAAAGAAACAGAAACATGCATCTGGGAAACCAAAAGAAGTCAGCACTCTACAGATATTGTGTTTTTACACCTTTTACACCATGACAGAGAGATTTTTTTTTTCTCCACAGTAACTGCATTTACCTAATTCTAAAGGTAAACGAATTTACCTCTAGAAGTTAAAATACGTCATGAACATATTTTAACTAACCTGAAGTTCATACACACACACACATGTATATATACAAACATGTATAAATATAAACATGTATATATATTATATATGTGTATATATAAATATGCATATATATATATATGTGTGTGTGTGTGTGTGTGTGTGTGTATATATATATAATATATATCTATAATGGATTCTTCTGAGGGTCTAGCAGCCAATATTGGACCACCCACACAGATCATTTGGTTGTAGTGGTGATGATTATATATATATATATATATAAAACACCCCCTATCCCTTCTTTCCAACATCTTTCTCTGTCATCCCCCACCCCACATGTGCTCACCATCTGCTGAATTCCTCTCCATCTCCCAATCTTCTCTGTTGAATCTCTCTCCCCCACACGCCATATCCTCCTGACAACCCCTCCCACTCCCCTGGCACAATCTTCTGGCTGGCCAGATCCTGTCTAACCATCCGACCCATGCCAGATTTTAAATGACAATGATGATATATGCAATGTCACCACTATGGCCATAGTATGGGCTCTGTCCCTTCTTCAAAACTCAACAGGTAAGCCCCTCATAATCCCAGTTGTTTTCAGTTGAAACTGTCCACTTTTTAAACAGGCAGACCATTGTAAAAGGGAGCAGTTTGAGACGGAATAGCTAAGCTAGGTAGCTTCTACTGGGTGGGTTGCGCTTGGCCAGTTTAGCTAGGGTACACCTAAGACAAGGGTTCTCAATGGCTTTTACCTACAGACTTCTTTCCTTCTTATTTTACTTGGATGGACCTTGATAAACTTTTCCTGTTCAGAGAATTCCATTCTATTATTATAATTAAACTTTTGTTTTCAAATTTTGGCACAAGGCCTGCAATTTTTTGTGGTGGGGGGTATTAATTACATCAACCCTAGTCTTCAGCTGGTACTTATTTTATTAACACCAAAAAGAGGAAAGGCAAAGTCAACCTCGGCAGAATTTGAACTTGGAATGTAAAATATGGACAGTGCTAACAATTCTAGCCACTCACCACCTTTTATTGTTCTCTGACTGTGGCCATGCTGGAGCACCGCCTTAAAGGGTTTTTAGTCGAACAAATCAACCCCAGGACTTATTCTTTGTAAGTGTAGTACTTATTCTATTGGTTTCTTTTGCCGAACTGCTAAGTTGTGGGGACATAAAGACACCAACATCAGTTGTCAAGTGATGTTGGTGGGGACAAACAGACACAAAGACACACACATAAATACATATATATAAATATACATACATACATACATACATACATACATACATATATACAATGGGCTTCTTTCATTTTCCATCTACCAAATCCACTCACAAGGCTTTGGTTGGTCCAGGCCTGGAGTAGAAGACACTTGCCCAAGGTGTCACACTGTGAGATTGAACCCAGAACCATGTGGTTGAGAAGCAAGCATCTTACCTCACAGCCACATGTGTATAAAGCTGTATAAAAGTTCCTACAGAATTGCATAAAAAATTGTTAAAATATTTTGTAAGAATTTAACAAATTTATTAAGTTTTAGCAACAGAATCTTAGATGGACTCCCAAAGGTCATGTAGACCCATGTTGAGGACCACTTTTCTCTGGTGACAGGGGTGAAATAAGGGTGGGATAAATACTAGTTTACTGTTGCAAAATTTGCTGATGACTTAATTATTTCATGATTCCTTGCAGTTTGTTTTGATGTCATCAACATTATTGTCCCCTCGTTATAACTAACATAATCATTGCTAATGTCACCAACATCACCACCACTTCAGTACCCTCACCCCCACTGTAGGTACACCACTACCACTGCCCCCACCCTACCACCGTCAAAGCCACTACTGCCTTCATGCAATCTCGACATGCCCACCACCATGATAGCTAAGACCATTGTGGGGAGAGAAATCTCTCCACCGTCCCCACTACAGTCTCACAACTACCTGTACTTACCCCATCACCTCGCATCTATCTCCACAATCCCAAGAACATCGTAGTCCATCCCTTACCCCCACCAAACCAGCCACATCAACCACTACCATCTCCACCATCATATCCACCTACCATCCATCCATTGGTTATTCTGTTACCACCACCACCACCACCACCATCATCATCATCACCATTGTCTCATTTCTGTTGAACAACCATTTAGTTATATGTGTATTTTGTGGGGACAGCTGATTGTTTTTTGTGTTGGAACTTGACAAAAAAAAATACAAAACAGTTTTTTTTTTAAGTTTCTATTATTTTGGGAACCAGGAGGGGAGAAAGCATTATCACACACACACACACACACACAAGCCAAATAGAAAGCAGTTTGCAGGGCCAGTCTGCACTTGATGGGTGGTGAGAGGAGAGAACAGGTGACGCATTTGATAAATTCATTTCTCTTCAGACCCTTCTTGAAAATCCCACAGATTTCTTGGGTGGGTGTTATTGGGTGTTTTCCACCAAAGATAGAAGCAAATGTCAACATGATTATTTGGGAATTTAAAATAAAAATTCTGTTTTTTTTTTTTAAATAAAGTTGGGGTGGGGAAGAAAAAAAAAGTGGGAGGGAAGTTGATCTGATTAATAATGTATGGCAAGGGTTCATAGGGTGCAACTACTTAGACCCAGTTTTCAACAGTTTTTGAAGCCAGAGAGGATTGTATCAGTGGTGTTGCTAGGCTGGGAGGTTATTTTAGGGGGTGGGGTTTGTGTGTGTGTGGGGGTGTGTTGATATTTTTTAAAATCATTTTTCATTTGTTTCAGTCATTAGACTGCGACCATGCTGGGGCACCACCTTGAAGAATTTTTAATCGAATTAATTGACCCCAGTCCTTTTTTTTTTTCTTGTTTTTAAACCTGGAACTTCTTCTGTTGGTCTCTTTTGCTAAACTGCTAAGTTATGGGATGTAAACATGACATGAAGAGGAACGCGGCAAGATTCATTCAGTGTGTATTTGCTTCACATTTCACAAATGTTCAATTGCTTTACAATGACTAATATGTTACATACACAACACACCCTTGTCCAAAATAGATGGGCTGACGGTTGTCTCATTGTTCCATTTGTTAAAAACTGATCATGCTGACCACACAGATCACACAAAAGAGCCGATCACAACCCACAACCAATAAAAAAAAAATGGCTGGGGGGAAAAAGTTGTTTTTTTCCCCCCTTAAGGGAAGATCAATGTTCTTGCCTCAATAACAAAGTTCGATGTTTGGTTTGAAATTTAAATCAATTTTTCCCACACGATCCATGGTAACTGATCATCATTCAAAATCTGCTTTCCATGCTGGCATGGGTGGGATGGCTTGACAAGAACTGGCAAACCAGAGGACTATGCCAAGCTCTACTGTCTACTTCGAGATGATTTCTAAGGTTGGATGTCCTTCCTAACATGCCAACCACTTTACACAGGGTACATCATTGTAATCCATTTATGGTGTAGCTGTCGTTAATCTGTTAAGGTACCACAACATTGTTATTTTTTTACTGCCCACAAAGGGCTACACACAGAGGGGCCAAACAAGGACAGACAAACGGATTAAGTCGATTATATCGACCCCAGTGTGTAACTGGTACTTATTTAATCGATCCCGAAAGGATGAAAGGCAAAGTTGACCTCGGCGGAATTTGAACTCAGAACGTAGCGGCAGACGAAACACCGGTAAGCATTTCGCCCGGCGTGCTAACGTTTCTGCCAGCTCGCCACAACGTTGTATATAACCACACATCATGTAAAACACATACACATAGCATAACACACACACACACATATTGTAAACAGCTGTATTCATTCTTCACCACCACCACCACCATTACCACCTCCATCTTCTGCTACCTTCCAGTCATTAAACTATTCCAGAGCATTAATTCTTTTTTGTATTTAGTTTGTAAGGTTCTGGATGTGAATGCAGGTGTTGAAATAAATCTTGTTGTGTCTTGGGAGGGTCCTTTCACCAATTAAAATAAAACACATGCACTGGCTCAATATCACTTCTTTCTAACAAACAACTGATTGATTGTTTAACCAACACATTAAACAACGATTAGTTGCTTGGATGTTTAACAAAATGGCTGACAGTAAAGAAGTGGTATTGAACCAGTGCATGTGTTTATTATTATTGGGATAATGACCCTCCCAGACTATACCAGAGCAGTTCCAAACAAAAAAAATAATGACACTTATTTCATTGTTTCTGCAGTCTAACATGATCTAGAGATGCAATGGGCTTGTCCCTTCATTCTCAAATTCATGAGAAACTGTAATTATGAAGTTGCTTGATAATTGGGTGGTCGTAACTCTGTCTGGACAACTGGACATCGACAAACTGCTGATCATGTGTGTGTGTGTGTAGCTATGAGAGTCAGTGTAAATGCGTCTGTGTGTATGTGTGTGTTTATATGTGTGTGGTGTCCGTGTCTGTATGTGTAGATATCCATGTCTTAGCCCACGTGTGAGTTTGCGTGCATGTGTTGTATATATATGTGTGTGAATATGTATTATATATGTGTGTGTGTATCTATTATATTATATATATATATGTGTGTTTGTGTGGGTGTGTATTATATGTTATATATATGTGCATGAGTGTGTATTATATCATATTATATACATGTGTGTGTGTATGTTATATTATATATGTGTGTGATGTCCGTGTCTGTATGTGGAGATATCCATGTCTTAGCCCACGTGTGAGTTTGCGTGCATGTGTTGTATGCATATATATATGTGTGTGTGAGTATGTATTATTTATCATATGTATATGTGTGTGTGTGTGTGTGTCTATTATATATTATATATATGTGTGTGTGTGTGTGTGTCTATTATATATTATATATATGTGTGTGTGTGTGTGTCTATTATATATTATATATATGTGTGTGTGTGTGTGTCTATTATATATTATATATATATGTGTGTGTGAGTGTGTATTATATCATATATATGTGTGTGTGTGTGTGTGTGTGCGTGTGTAGTCATCCTTACTATGTGACACACAATGATTTAATGTGAAAGGAGACAGGTTCAGTCTGCCTGACTGACACTTTAACATCATTTAACATCACTGTTGCTCATCCATCATCATCATCACCATCATCACCATCATCATCATCATCATCATCATCATCATCATATCATCATCATCATCATCATCATCATCATCATCATCATCATCATCGTCCTTGTCATCACCAACAGTAGCAACTACACCATCCCCATCACTATCAGCATCGCCCCCCCACGCCACCACCACCACCACCACCGCTATGTGTGAATTTATGAAATGTCAATAAAACAGACATAAAAACATCCCATTGACTTTATTATTTAAGGAAGTTGTAAGTGGGGTGGGTAGGGGTGGGGGTGGGGACTAAGTGGTATTGTAATGGTGGTGGTGGTGGTGGTGGTGGTGGTGACGTGGGTGTTTCATTCTGCTGGCAGTGGGGGTGCCGATGTTGAGGGTGTGTTCAAGTGGCCTGGTGGTGGGGAGGGTGCACAGCCCCACCCACTCCTGTGCCACACCTCACTCTCAGATCCTGTACAATATTGTAAATTTCTCAACTTATCTCTGTGGTGATGAAAGTGTTGTTGTTGTTGTTGTTGTGTTAGTGGTGGTGGTGGTTGTGATGGTGATGGTAGTGAAGATGGTGGTGGTGGTGGTGGTGATGTAATGTGGTGACCGTGTGGAATGGTTTAAATTCTGCAGTAAGTATATATATATATATATATATATGTGTGTGTGTGTGTATGATACATATATATATATATATATATATCCATGAACACATAAACAGTCTGCCTAGAGAATATACTTAGAGAAATGTCCACCCTCCTCCACTCCTCTCACCCCCCCTCTGTTTCTCTCATGTTCATCTGTAGTGACACATGTAAACTAATAATTGTCCACCCAACCCTCCTTTCCCCCCTCCTATCCCACCCCTAAAATTTCACCTCCCCATCTTTCCCTACCTCACCCCATACTCCAAAAAAAAAAAAACTGAGAGAAAAAATCCTGCAGATAAAACCTTCTTGACAGGGCAGGGCACCTAACATTGCTGGCCCCTGTGGTGCTCTTACAACCCTCACTGCTACCACCACCACCACCACCACCACCACCACTGCCAGTGCTGCACCCTGTCCTCTCCCCCCCCGCCCTGCCAGCTGTACCCAGAGTCTGAGACAGATGCCAGATGACTACGTTGATGATGATGATGGCGATGGGGATGACGAAGGTGATGGAAGTGGCACCGACAATGATGATGATGATGATGATGATGGCAACAACAATTGCAAATACAATGAGAACAGAACGATAACATGGATGAAAGTGGTGGTGGTGGTGGTAGTGGTCGTCGTCGTCGTCGTCGTCATCGTCGTCGTGTTGGTGTTGGTGGTGGTGGTGGTGGTGGTGGTGGTGGTGGTGGTGGTGGTGGTGGTGGTGGTGGTGGTGGTCGTCGTCGTCGTCGTCGTCATCGTCGTCGTGTTGGTGTTGGTGGTGTTGGTGGTGGTGGTGGTGGTGGTGGTGGTGGTGGTGGTGGTGGTGGTGGTGGTGGTGGTGGTGGTGGTGGTCGTCGTCGTCGTCGTCATCGTCGTCGTGTTGGTGTTGGTGGTGTTGGTGGTGGTGGTGGTGGTGGTGTTGGTGGTGGTGTGGTGTGGTGGTGGTGGTGGTGGTGGCGATGATGATGATGATGATGAGGAAGTGGATGGTGATGATGATGATGACACTGCTGACTACAACGATAACGATGGTGATGATGACAATGATGATGATAATGAATGTGATGCTGACAGCAGCAATGATGATGGTGATGATGATGCCATACTTATGGTTTCTCCTTAACATTGTCACAGAATCAACATCATCATCATTATCATCATTGACAACAACAACAACAGCGACTTTATAAGTGTTATCACCAGGTGTTGTTGTTGTTGTTGTCGGTGGTGGTGGTGGTGGTGGGGTTGAGAGAAAGAATGTGAAGGTATGAGTGTTGGATGAAGTGGGGGGGGGGTTGAAGGAAGTTGAGAAGTAGTGAGAGGGGGAAAGAAAGAGAGAGAGAAAGAGAGAAGAGGACAGTGAGAGTAGAAAGGAAGAGCAGTGTGGGTGTAAGACAGAGTAAGTAGGAGGGGAGTGTGTGGATGGGGGGGGGGAGATCTAGAAAGTGGGAGTAGGGGTGGTGTAAGGGTACTGTCCCCTAATTAGTGAGGTGATGTCAACAGTGACAACACTATATCATGTTGTCAGTTAGACACTTGGAGCTGAAGGGGGTGGGGACCACATGGTGGTGGTGGTGGTGGTAGTGGTGGTGGCCATGGTAGAAGACCTCTAACTGCTGACAGAGCAGGTAGACATTTGAAGGGGATTCAGTGGGTGGGAGACAATCCATGTTTGATGTCCTTCCTTTTTTTGAGGGGGTGGAGGGGTAGAGAGAGGATACGTGTGTGTGTGTGTGTGTGTGTGTGTGTGTGTGTGTGTGTGTGTGTGTGTTGTGTGTGTGCGTGTGTGTGTGTGTGTGTGTGTGTGTGTGTGTGTGTGTGCACATGTGTGATGAGGGCTATATCTTAATATTGATGCTGGAATCAATTCAACTTCAGGGATCATTACAAAAATAGGGACCTTTTAAGGGTGATATTAAGAAAAAGAGGAGGAGGAGGAAAGAAGAGGACATGTTGGTACGGACAGTATAGGGGACAGTTTGGGATTTTACAGAGAAAAGCATTTTGAGTTTCTGCTGTTGTCATTTAACTTCAAATCATCTTTAATCAAGCTGACCTAGGTTAAAAGACATTCCAGGCATGCCCATCACGTACTTTTAGGGAATGTATAGGGCTATATTATCAAATGTACCCTTTCCTTTCCTAAGATAACAAGTTGTGATTCAAGAGAGGTTTAGTTTCTATTTCTAGCAGATCAAGTGGCCAGGAAGGAACTTCATCATTGGCTTTGACATTATAGGAAAGAAAGCTTCACATGTAGAATTTAGGGACCTATAATTATAGCTCCCTAAATTCTAAAGGGAGTAAATATAGGGGCCAAGTTAAGGGCCAAGACACACACTTGCCTGAGCAGGGGTTTCTTCTCAGAAGACCTTCTGCTGTTCAGCTCCCTTGAGAGTTCCTTATTAGTAGTCCCTATATTTATTCCCTTAAGACGTTTACCTAAATGGCTTGACATTATAGGAAAGAAAGCTTCAAACGGGAAATATGGGGGTTTATAATTTAAGCTAAACACCTTAAGGGAACAAATGTAGGGACTTTGATTTAAAATAGAAATCTTAAGGGGATAAAGGATTGATTTCAAATTTTGGCACAAGGCCAGCAATTTCAGGGGAGGGGATAAGTTGATTATATCGACCCCACCAATATTCAAATGGTACTTACTTTATCATGGAGGCACATGGCCTAGTGGTTAGAGCAGCGGACTTGCAGTCAAGGGATCATGGGTTCGAATCTCAGACTGGGCAGTGTGTGTGTTTATAAGTGAAACCACCTAAGCTCCACATGGCTCTGGCAGAAGGTAATGGTGAACCTCTGCTGACTCACCACAACTTTCTCTCACTCTTTCCTCCTGCATCCAGCACCTCACCTGAGATGGACCGGTATCCCGTCCAGGTGGGGAACCTATACATCAATGAAACCAGAAAACCAGCCCTTCTGAGCCAGGCATGGCTCAAGAAGGAACAAACAGCAACAATAACAACTTATTTTATCAACTCTGAAAGGATGAACGGGAAAAGAATTTGAACTCAGAATGTAAAGATGGACGAAATACCACTAGGCATTTTGCTTGGTGTGCTAACAACTCTGCCAGCTTGCAGCTTAAGGGATTAAAGGATTAAAAGGTTGATATTTTAGGATCAACATCTTATGAATGATATTTTACACAGTGGCAGCAAATGTCTACAGTAAAAGGTCTTCACTTTACATCCACCCTCCATGCTGGCATGGGTTAGACAGACTATTACAGTTTGAGTTATTTGTTGTTAGAAGATGCTGCTATGCCCATAATCTGATGCATGTCATTTGGCTCAGTTTCTACAGCAACCACTTGATACAATGCTCTGGCTAGGATTCCTTGTGGTACCGACACAAAAGAGGATGACCTCAGAACCCTACATAGTCTCTGTTCACATGCTGACCACATTGCAATGTTTTGGGGGCACATTTTTGCAGTACAAGCACAGAAAAGATTGTCTTATTCGTCAGTCACTCTTGACACAACCTGTCAGCTTTTCATTGTGACACCAGCACAGGAGGAAGGGTGGTGTCTTGTACACAGGGCAACAGAGAATGTTAAGACATGTAGATCAAAGAAGGGGAGAACAAGGGGACAGGGACACCAGCAGTGAGTTGGAAGAGCAAGCGCAGATGGTACTCAATAATAGGGTTTGTGTATTTGTTCAGAGAGTGATGCATATATGTAAGTAGGTGAGTTTACATTGTGCATGTATATGTTTGTGTATGTACATATATTTATGTGTATATGCGTGTGTGCATATATATAAATATGGATACATACATACATACATATGTATACATGTATATGTTTATGTGTGTGTGTGTTACCTACACTCACATACAGACACAAATATATATATATACATGTATATATATATATTGAAACTTAAGCTTCTTCAAATTTTTATGACTGTGTTTCATGTCTGTGATCTTCAGACAAAATGAAAGTAATGAAACAGGAAACTTTTAATAAGAATATTCACATAATGAAATCAAAACAAAAAGAGGAAGCATTTGCTCAGAAGCTTTTTGTGGAAATAAAACGAAAGAAATATAAAAGAATATTTTATTGCACACACATGTAAAATGACAAAATGAATTCATTAACAAAGAAGATAAATGAAAAAAAATAAAGTAAATAACGGTATAAATTCCATCATTTTGATTGCTTATATTCAATGCCATTCACGAAATGACATGGATGCAGAAATGTTACAAAATACTACATGAGTTTGAAGGAAGATGGCAGTAATGAGATGGGAAAGTGAGAAAGCGTGTAACAGGGTATGTAAAGTAATAGAACGTATAGCGTAATAGTGTACATAGTAACAGAGTAATGGAATACACACACACACACACACACACACACATGCATGCATGCATGTAGTAATTTAGTATGTAGGGAGAAAGAAAATAGCAGTACCATGCTGTCAGACGTTGCTTTGCACTCTGGAGCTGAGAAGACATGTAACGTGACATTTTTTAATAAATAAATTTTGATACTCTACTTTCAGTAGTGAGTGCTCTCGCTTTCTTTATTGTTGTTTTTTTTTTTTCATTAGAGTCTTTACATCCAAAAGACTTTACATATATAAATATGTGTGTGTGTGTGTATATACATGTGCATATGTGCATGAGTATATATATATAATCATATCAAAGGGAAATGGAAATTAATTAAAATTTACATATATATATATATATATATATATATTTACATACATACACTCACACCACACACATACATACACTCTCACACACACACACACATATACATACATGCATCTATAAATATGCATACACACATCATTTTCTTCTCTCTATGTATTTTCCAGTTACAGCTCAGTTTTGATGAATACGAGAATAGCCTGAATGTTTTAGTTATTCAAGCCAGAAATCTGCTACGCGGGGACTTCTCGGGTCTTTCTGACCCCTTCGTTAAGGTCTACCTTTTACCGGGTCGAAGGTAAGTTTGATACCTTCCTCTTTCTCGCACACATCTCCACATTTATAAAAGAGTATGTGAGGAAGAGGTTCAGTTTTTATTTTCAACATCTCTTACAGCAGACAAGACAATCCTCCTGTTTTAGGAAGAATTCTTCATATTTCTTTATTAACCATTTTGTTACCATATTTCTGTTTCAATTAATTTCGAAAATAATGAAGAATTTCATAGAATAGCCATGGCATTATTAACCTTTTATTTGGGAAATGAATTCACAGGAAATTTTATCATGGTATTAACAACAGAGATGTTGTCATGTCCTCAGCTTGACCAAAAGGTCCCCTCCAAACTCCAAAGTGTTTTTATTGATTTCTTACACACTGTACACAAGTGTATGTGTGTGTGTGTGTGTGTGTGTGTGTGCAAGATGGAGGAACTGGAATGATACCATTGATCGTTGTTGGTGCAGAAGCCATGAATTATTGATGCATTATTGATGTCAGTGTGTATGTCATGCCTTGACAGTCTTCAATGCATTGAGAATCAACACCTATTTGCAGTTTGTAGATTGCCAGAAGAAGGATGACAAAGAATGATACAGGAATATAAACAAGAGGGAAACTGAAACAAAGATTCCTGAATGATGCTAAGGACTGGGAAGTGTGTGTAGATTTGGAAGCACCATTCATGTTTTGGAATCATAAACCAATAATGGGGCAATGCCAACATTATGACTTGGTTCACCTTGGCAGAGAACAAAACCCTGATTCTTTATTTGGCTGTGGGAGGGCAATATGAAGGAAAAGTGTTATAGTATGGCAGACATTGTGATTCATGTGTAATATAAGGATGGCAGAGCACAGTGATTTCATTTAAGGTGAGACAGGTTTATTGCTAGATCTATAGCAGACATTGTGGGACATTCAAATAAATGTCACCATTATTTTGGTATTTCCCAACAAATAGAATTACTTGCTCCGGCAGTGTCGTGTAGCCTTGATGCCAACAGAGAACATTCTGGTGATTTTGGCCCACAGTAAACTATGTTTTTTTTTCTCTCTGTTATCCTTATAATCCATCTACTTACTGCATCCTACCAGAGTAACTATCCAAACCATGAAGCAAATATTCTTGTACAGAAGAGTTGCTTTATTTGCTTCAGTCATTATCTTCACATACCTCTACCATATTCACGACAAAGCATTTTCTGCTTCACTCTATCATTCTTAAATCATACAAACACACACACACACACACACACACATGTATTTGTTTGTTTATCTCTTTCTCTTTCTTTTCTCTCTTACTTGTTTCAGTCATTTGACTGCGGCCATGCTGGAGCACCGCCTTTAATCAGGCAACTCGACCCCTGGACTTATTCTTTGTAAGCCCAGTACTTATTCTATTGGCCTCTTTTGCCGAACCGCTAAGTGACGGGGACATAAACACACCAGCATCGGTTGTCAAGCAATGCTAGGGGGACAAACACAGACACACAAACATACACACATATATATATATACATATATACGACGGGCTTCTTTCAGTTTCCGTCTACCAAATCCACTCAAGGCTTTGGTCGGCCCGAGGCTATAGTAGAAGACACTTGCCCAAGGTGCCACGTAGTGGGACTGAACCCGGAACCATGTGGTTGGTAAGCAAGCTACTTACCACACAGCCACTCCTGCGCCTATATATATATATATATATATATATATAAATATAAATCGCTGCTGTCTCTTTTCACTTGAAGTCCCGTAACAATACAGAACCATCTTGGGTCCTGCTACCAACATAACCCTCACACCACTAGTGAGATGAAGCTTTCTTCATACATTTATTAATGGTGGAAGCATTCTTTCACCTTTACACTATTAATGGAGGAAGTTCTGAATTTGGGATGGAATAGCAAAAAAACATATTCAAATGTTTAGTTCCAGGTCACTCTGTTGTCGTAGTTATTGTTGTTGTTATGTTTTTGTGAAAATGTACAAAAGGATGCTATAGTAGAAAGGCGTTTCACATGTTAATTCCATGGGCCATCACAAGCCATGTGGCCTTAATAGTCCATAAGTTGAGAGGAGAGACCAGGAGAGTTGCTCAGGGAAAGAAATCACTTCCAACTTACATTTGATGCTGAGGTTTCTTGATTTTCAAGGGAGGTCACTCTAAAGGTTTATTTTCAAGAAAGACTTGACTCTCCATAAACTGCCATTGCTCAAATTACAAACAAAGCTATTCAAAGCCATAATGTGTGTGTCTGTGTGTCTGTCTGTGTGTAAACATATCTCTTTTTCTCTTGTTCTTGTTTCAGTCATTTGATTGTGGCTATCCTGGAGCTCCACCTTTAGTTGAGCAAATTGACCCCAGAGCTTATTCTTTGTAAGCCCAGCAATTATTCTATCGGTCTGTTTTACCGAACCCCTCAGCTATGAGGATGTAAACACACCAGCATTGGCTGTCAAGCAATGGTGGGGGGACGGACAAGCAGACACACAAACATATACATACACATACATATACGTATATATACATATACGACAGGCATCTTCCAGATTCCATCTACCAAATCCACTGACAAGGCTTTGGTTGGCCCAAGGCTATAGTAGAAGACACTTGCCCAAGGTGCCACACAGTGGTACTGAACCTGGAACCATGTGGTTCGTAAGCAAGCTACTTACCACACAGACATCCCTGTGCTTATTCATTTCTTCTTTTACTTGTTTCAATCATTTTGACTGCAACCATGTTAAAGCACATACACACACACACAGTTAAAAATTGTCTAAAGTCGTAAGACGCCCGCTGTTTTTGTCCTGCTTGCCATTCTTGTTTTTTATTTCTATTTTTCGTTTCTTGTATTTATATTCGGGTGGCATCCTGTCTTTGTTTTGTATACATTTGATCCTCTTTCCAAGAAATCTAATGCCTGTGGCTTAGTTTTTCCTTGGGGCTGGCCGGTTCGGAGTGATATCGAGATTAAACAGCCGAAATTGCTAAGATGATCCGGTTCCGACTGAAGATTAGAGGCTTCGAGTGACCCGTCTGTTTTCTTTGTGTCATCTCTTTGTGTGTTTTTGCGTTCTTGTCCCACTTTGTAATTTATATTTTATATTTAATTTCTATACATATATATATATATATACATATATATATATATATATATATATATATATATATATATATATATATATATATATATATAGATAGATAGATAGATAGATAGATAGATAGATAGATGCATGTATATATAATATACATATATACATATATATAATATAGATACATTTGCATATATATAAACGCAGAAATGTGTGGGGTGGGTATAAGAGTGTGTATAATCATTATTTACTGTAAACTCCAAATTACAAAATATAAATTTGAACAATGTTGTGAAATTTATGTTGTATGATGTTTATACTGTTTATTTTGAACCATCCATCCTCCCAGATTCTCAGATTCCCATCTTTAAGTTTCAGTATTAAATCTGATATTCTTACCGTTTTCAGTCCTGATCACAAACGCCGTACCAGATACGTCAGTTGCACCCTTAACCCTGAATGGCATCAAAATCTAGTCTTCCAGAATCTCAGTCGAGATGATCTCAAAACCAAAATCTTGGAAATCACAGTGTGGGATTACGACCGGTTCAAACCCAATGATTTCCTTGGTCAAGTTGTCATAGACCTAAAAGGTATGTATGGAACCCCCCTCCCCCCTGCACCACCACTACTACCACCACCACCACCACCACCACCTATCCCTGCTTCCAGTCCAGTTTCGATTCTCATCTATGTCATGTGAGTGAGAGTTTATTGAGACAAGGAAAATTTTGATGTCTTTCAATCATCATCATCATCATCATCTTCATCATTACTATCACCATGATGACCATCACCATCTTCATCATCACCATCATCATCATCACCATCATCATCA
>NC_043012.1:36028595-36036095 GCF_006345805.1 Octopus sinensis
TTCGTAAACTCTCCCTATATATATATATATATATATATATATATATAATATATATATTATATATGTGTGTGTGTGGTAAATGAAAGACGGAAGATGGAATATACAAGAATTTATTAATCCACAACAATTGTTTCAACACACTTAACAACTGGTTGCGTATATATATATATATATATATATATATATATATATATATTATATATATATACATATATATGTATGTATAGCCTGCATAACATCGTCCACTGTCCTTATTGTATATTATCAGCAAACCCTTTTTCCAAAATCTTGTCTTCCTACCATTGATGCTTTCTGTTCAACCTCTGTCATTGTCATTTCTAGGTCTCCAACCTGACAAGATGGCCGAGACCTCATCATCAAGATCTTCTCCAATTCCTCAGTCCATCCCACGCGACACCCAAACGTCTTTGATAAACCAAAATAGAAGTAAGTCTTTACTTGGTTCTATCATTCACTTTTTGCATGCCTGGCAAGTGGCTTTGTTGCCATGGAGATGTGTGTGATGTCTTTGTTGCTATGGAAATGTGTGAAGTCTAGCTTTGGTGCTATGATGAAGTATCAGTTGTGTGGCTTTGTTGCTATGGTGATGTGTTTGTGATGTGTAGCCTTGTTGCTATACAGATGAGTCAGATATGTGTACTTGTTGCTATGGAGGTGTCATCAAATGTGAGGGCTTGTTGCCATGGAAATCTGGCAGAAGCTAAACTTTCTAATCTGGGATACTGGGAGATGTAGTTTGATGTGTAGCTCTGTTGTCATGGATACGAGTTTGCCACAGAACTTCGTTGGCATAGAAACATTTCTGAAATGTACTCTAGTTGCTTAGACATGGAAGTCTTCCTTGTGTACTCTTGTTGTTGCCATGGAAATATTTTAATTTCAGAACCAGATACAACTTAGCAAAGGTGCCAAGATTTATTGCTGGTGCACACACACACACACACACACACACACACCACACACACACACACAACACACACACACATGTACGTGCACACACACACACAGACATATATATATATAAATAAACAGATATACACCAACACATACATACATATATAAATTGAAATATAAAAAATGCCAAGCTGCCATTTCGAGTCAAAACAGCCTCCGCCACCCCCCCCCCCCAACCCCCTTTCATTCATTGACACTTATATTTTATTCTGGTTCTTCCAGGAGAGAAAGTTTTGGTAAATGTACCATTAAGTAGCTTAGTATCATCATCATCATCAACACCATCACCATCATCATTGTCCTCATTAATCTCATTGTTGCCATGACAACCACCACCACCACCACCATCATCATCTTTGCACACAGATGCTCACATATGCATTCACATGCATGCATAACACCTGTACACCACACACATACACACCTCTAAATTCTTTCTCATTTAAGTATAAGGACAGCAATTTTGAGGGGAGGGGGACAAGTCAATTACAGCAACCCCCAATACTTGACTGGTGCTGTTAATTTTTGCAACCCCCAAGGGATGAAAAGCAAAGTTGTCCTTAGCAGGATTTGAACTCAGAGTGTAAAAAGCAGAATGAAATACCAATTATGCATTAACGACTCCGTCAGCCTTCCACCTTATCACCTTTCACTAATTAAACAACATAGAACAAAGTGTGACCTTAATTTGGGTGTGACCCCTACACAATACCATATGATATCAGTGGCCCTTACACATGATATTCTTTGTAGTGCAGTAAGTATAATAGCAATTTGGTTGAGACTGCAACTCCTTGTACCTTCCAAAGTACTGTGTGTCTGTGGGACCTTGTATATTCTGTGGTACCTAGTGACCTCAATTTGGTGTGACCTCAACACATGCTAACTTTTATAGTAAGCCCTGGCTGTGACTCCAAAACCTGGCACCTTCTCTACTATGGTGTGCCTTTAATTTAACTGTGAGCTCAACATGTGACACCTTTTGTGCTGAAGAGTGTGGTGTCATTTGGCCCAGTGGCCCTAACACCTCCCACCTTCCATACTAAACTGTATCAACTCACTCTCGCTCTGACCTTCTCCAACAAACAATAAAACATACCAGAACGGTTCTCTTCTCTGCTGACATCTCTCTGTTACCATTATCTCATCCATCTTGATTCTTCATCACTATTTAATGATGCTGTGACATAAGATTATTCTAGAGGGAGTTGCAGTGAAGGTGGCGACGAAGACGGTGGTGGTGGTGGTGATGGCGGAGGAGGTAACTTATACACACACAGTAACATATACACACACTCATTTATTCACACACATACACAAGCACGCACACACACACACACACATACCTTTGTATATATGTTCATTATGTAAATGTGCATGTGTATATATGTATGCATGTATGTGTATATATATGTGTGTGTGTGTGTATATATATATACACACACACACATATATATATATATACACATATATACATATATGTATGTGTATACACACACACATACACACACACAAAATGTCAGGAAGATGCATTTGATCTGCCCAGATGTACACATTTCATGCATACATGCACACACCCACACAGTCACAGTTGCATACGATCGCTGCTGCTCTTTGACATCGGCAAATATGTTGCCAATTAGTCTCACACGCACACACATACACACACACACACACACACACACACACACACACACACACAGGCACGTACATTTACACGCTCATACACATACACACATCAGATCAGACAGTACACATACTTTTTCTATTAAAGTTCCAGCTATCAATTTTTTTCACTTCAGTTTTTCATCCTCCTGTTGCATTCTCAGGTTGCTCAGTTGGTCCCTACCTTCATCCTGGTACCCTAATTATCTATCCAGTGCTTCTTCAGTCTTTCTTTTGCTCTTTGACCCTCCTTCCCTCTCTCCCTCTCTCTTTCTCTCTCTCTCGCATTCACTCTCTCTCTCTCTGCATATATATACTCTCTTACTCTCTTACTTGTTTCAGTCATTTGACTGCGGCCATGCTGGAACACCGCCTTTAATCGAGCAACTCGACCCGGGACTTATTCTTTGTAAGCCCAGTACTTATTCTATCAGTCTTTTTTACCGAACCGCTAAGTGACGGGGACATAAACACACCAGCATCGGTTGTCAAGCGATGCTAGGGGGACAAACACAGACACACAAACACACATACATATATATATATATATATATACATACATATATACGACGGGCTTCTTTCAGTTTCCGTCTACCAAATCCACTCACAAGACTTTGGTCGGCCCGAGGCTATAGTAGAAGACACTTGCCCAAGGTGCCATGCAGTGGGACTGAACCTGGAACCATGTAGTTGGTAAACAAGCTACTTACCACACAGCCACTCCTGCGCCTATATATATATATATATTATATATATATATAGATAGATAGATATAGATAGATACATAGATAGATAGATAGATAGATAGATAGATAGATACACATATATATATGTATATACATACACAGACATCTACACGCATGCACATACACACATATATGGTGAATGCATGTGGCTCAGTGGTAAGGGTATTTGACTCATGATCATGAGGTCACAAGGTCGATTCTTGGTGGTACCTTGAACAAGACGCTTTATTCCACGCTGCTCCAGTCCACTCAACTGGCAAAATTGAGCTGTACCTGTAATTCAAAGGAGCCAGCCTTGTCACATTCTGTGTCACACTGAATCTCCTTGAGAGCTACTTTAAGGGTATCATGTCTGTGGAGCACTCAGCCACTTGCACATTAATTTCATGAGCAGGCTGTTCCATTGATTGGATCAACTTGAACCCTCATCATAACCGATGACGACAATCATGATAGTGGTGGTGGTGGTGATGGTGGTGGCGGCGGTGGTGTTGGTGGTGGTGGCGGTGGTGGCGGCAGCGGTGGTGGCGGCAGCGGCGGCGCTGGTGGTGGTGGTGGTGGTGGTGTTGGCGGTGGTGGTGGTGGTGGCGGTAGTAGCAAGTTGGCAGAATCATTTGCATACTGGGTGAACTGTTTAGCAGCATTTCATTTGTTGCTATGTTGTGAGTTCAAATTCCACTGAGGTCACCTTTACCTTTCATCCTTTCGGTGTCAATAAAATAAAAGTACCAGCTGTGCACTGGGGTTGATGTAATTGATTTGGCCCCTTCCCCCCTGAAATAGCTGGTTTATGCCAAAATTTGAAACCAATATTGTTTTTATTAGTTCAGACATCCTAAACAATCCCAGAGATTGTTTAAACAAACGAAGAAATAAACAAGAATCTCTCCACCCCACACCCCTTTCTCCCTCCTTCGCTGCCCCCCCCCTCCACCAAACACATCTTTAATGTGTCTTACCTGTAACTTTGACATAGCAAAACACCTCACAGCTGTCTCTCTCAATTAACGAGAAGAGAAGTCAGTGTCTCTTGTAGCAGAACACAAAAATCCAACTGATGGAATTGGCAAATTGTTACAGCAGGAAGTTTACTGATTCGGGGAAAGAAAAAAAAAAAAGAAGAGGCATACATGTGTTAGACAATATATTAACACAGACAGACAGATAGACACAAACACAAAAGCATACAAACACATACACATTGTCACACATACACACACACCCATATATATATATACACATACATATATATATGTAGCAGCTGTGTGGTTAGAAGCTTGCTTTCCAATCACATGGTTCTGAGTTCAGTCCCACTGCATGGTACCTTGGGCAAGTGTCTTCTACAACCAAAATCTTGTGAGTGGATTTGGTAGGCGGAAACTGAACCTGGAACCATGTGGTTGGCAAGCAAGCTACTTACCACACAGCCATTCCTGCACCACTCCTGCACCCGTATCTCTGTTGAAATACATTGCTTTTCCTTCAATTAATCTTGAAAATAATAAAGAATTTAATAAAATAAATTTGTCGTTATTAAGCTGGTGTTTGAAACATAAATTAAGAAATGTTGATGGACAGTTTTGATGTCAGGGACATGGTTAATATGTAAAATTTGTCTATGCAATAGTTTTACACCACTAAACTTAGTAGGTATTTAAGCAATGCATTTGTAGATAGCTAATGGGTAGCATGTGGTGCTGATGAGAGAGCAATGACTCTCGAAATATGCATGTACACCATTTACCTACTGTTTTTCTATTTCAATCACATTATTCACATACAAAACATTATTCATATACAAAACATTATAATTTTCAATGCTGGATCTGAATTCTATAGAAAATTAGAAATTTACAAATGAGTTTTCATTTAGATCCCTTTCAAACAGGAAGCCTCTCTCATAAAACCAGGAATTGTGACAAGCAGATTGCTTTCAAAAGAACCAATAATGACGAAATTATCGTACTAAATTCTTTATTATTTTCAAAATTAATCAAAACAAATGCAGTGAACTTCAGTGGAAATATGATGGTGAAAGGGTTAAATACACTTGGGTGTGGTTTGGGGAAGATTTGCTGCAATTTTTAGCATGTTGAATGACTGTTTAGAGACTCCTTGACTGGCACCACAACAACCACCACCGGCACCAGCACCACCGTCTTCACCATTGTTCTACAGAAATATGGAACATGTGAAAAAATTGTAATTGTCTTCAACTAATAGATTTCATTCTAGAGTGCATGGTTTAAATTTCTATTGTGCACGGGTGTCACACACACACACACACACACACACACATACACACACACACACATACACACACATACACACACACACACATACGCACATACACACATACATATATACATGTATGTATGAATGTATGTATATATAAGTATATGTATATATATATAATGTATATATATATATATATATATGCATATATATGCGTGTGTATCTATCTATCTATATATATATACATATATATATATATACATATATATATATATATATATATATATATAATATATATATATATATATATATATATATATATATATATATATATGTATATATATGTATGTATACATGTATAATATATTCATATATAATTACATCTGGCTATGTGTGTGTGTACACATACACATGCATGCACACACATATATATGTATACACAAATATATGTATACACATAAAAATATATGTATAGAAAGAGAGAGAGAGAGAGAGAGAGAGGGAGAGAGAGAGAAAGTGCACATCTAATATGCCAACATGTGCACATTTCATGAGAACTGTTTTTTCTGCAGGATATGATTCCACAATTAAGTATTTCTGCTGCTAATTGGTTGATTACTAATGACCTGAGAGGCATGAAGATCACAACACACCATTATGTAACTCTTCTGTTTCCGACCTTATTTCTTTAATTTCTATGTCAAAAAATGAATAGCTAGATTAATTAATTTAGTTTTAATAAAGCTGTAGTGTTCATTAGTGAAATAACATTAATAATACAGGAAAATAACTTTTAAGGGAGGAATACAAAGATATTTTTAATTAAATATTTCAGGATGTGTGATGGTGGTGGTGGTGGTGGTGGTGGTGGTGCTGCTGCTGCTAATGGTGGTGGTACTGATTGCTGGTGGGTGGTGTCATGGTAGTGCTGAGAATGATGGTGGTGTTGAAGAATTATTGTCTTCATATATATATATATATATATATATGTATGTATGTGTGTGTGTATGTGTGTGTGTATATATATATATATATATATTATATATATGTATGTATGTGTGTGTGTATGTGTGTGTGTATATATATATATATATATATATATATATAGAGAGAGAGAGAGAGAGAGAGAGATAGATATACATATATATATACATACATATATATGCTTTGAATATATTTCTTTTGTTGTTTGTTTTTTAAATCCTCCTGTTGCCTTTCTTAGAAAGCTTAACCATTGGGTTTCTCCATTCAGTCTGTGGTGGCATTAGTGAGAACCCCCCCCCCCACCGCCATTTTTAAAGTCCATAGTGACACTGTAAACTGAGAACCATTAACGGTGATAGAGCACGATAAGATGAAGGTAATGTTTCATCTCTAATATTACCTAAAGTCTGTTTAGAGAGTTCCCCTAACAAGCAGGCTCTGTGGAGATGGTGAGATAACTACTACAAAGTAGCACGGATGCGGTGAAATACAATCCTGGATATTACAATGGCAACAAGAGATACATTTCCTCTAACTTGTCTCTTAAAGGACACGTTACTCATGTTGTATCCCATGACAGCCAATGCCATTTCTCTTTGCTTTATCGCCAACCTACACACACACAAACAAGTGCAACATGTCTTCTCAGAGAATATTTGTTGTTTTTTTGGTTTTTGGCTTTGTCTCGTCACTAAAAGCCAGTTTTAAAAGGAGTTTCTTTTATTTGATTCGTATGTGTGTTTGTGTACATTTATATTATATATACACTCTCACATCATCTATATATCTATGTTTAGTAGATACATGTATGTATATACATACATATGTGTGTGTGAGAGAGAGAGAGATGCAATTAGATAGATATATTGATATACAGTTAGATAGATAATACATA
>NC_043012.1:36046095-36048595 GCF_006345805.1 Octopus sinensis
ATAAGACACTTACCCAAGGTGCCACACAGTGGGACTGAATCCAGAACCATGTGGTTGGAAAGCAAGCTTCTTACCACACAGCCACTCCTGCACCTATATTTTTGGCATGTAAAAAGCACCCACTACACTCACGGAGTGGTTGGCGTTAGGAAGGGCATCCAGCTGTAGAAACACTGCCAGATCATACTGGGCCTGGTGCAGCCTCCTGGCTTCCCAGACCCTGGTCGAACCGTCCAACCCATGCCAGCATGGAAAGTGGACGTTAAATGATGATGATGATGAATGCTATTAGGAATTGTATGAAAACAAAATATTTTGTGTATTCTAGAAATATAAGCAATTTATTGCAGACATATTTTAACGATAAAAACTTGTGACCCAACCCCCCTTGGAGCAGATGGACCCTGGGTGAGAACCCCTGCCCTAGATACTATTCTCTGACTCTGAAAATTCTAAGACTGTATGTCATAAATGCAAATAATGTTTTTTTTTTTTTTTTCTTTTTGCCTTCTTTTCAGAGTTCCATTCCATGGTATCTAACAACTGATTCCTACCATTGTACCATTCACATGTGTGAGGTCTGTCCACTGGACACAGATGACAGACACAGTTTAGGGACTTTTCATTACAGGTACGTGTCTGTCTGCTCTCATCGTTTGTACCAGTAATATATTGGTGTCCCATGTGTTCGAGGGTAGCATCTACCTCTCCCTTGTACAGCTGTTTTGCTGCCACCTGGTTGGCATCATTGATTTGACACTCACTTATTTGACACCAGTTTATTTAATGCTTCTCTTATTCTCTCTCTCTCTCTTTCTTTGTGTATGTGTGTGAGGGAAGGAATAATGTTTATGCCAGTTGTGTTCAATTAATAAACTGTAATATCTCTTTCTCTCTTCCTTCCTCTGTGTGTGTGGTGTGTGTGTGTGTGTGTGCAAATATCTAGACATTATGTTTGTTTGTACTTGCAATGTGTTCTCTCTCTCTCTCTCTCTCTCTCTCTCTCTCTCTCTCTTTCTGTTTCTGTCTGTCTTTTTGTCTGATTGTCTGTCTGTCTCTCACTCTCTCTCTCTCCCTCACTCTCTCCGTCTCTGTCTCCCTCTCTACTTGTGACCAGATTTCTCTTTATGTGTCTGAGAAGGAATAGTGTTTATGTCAATCATGTTCAATTAATAAAATATAATCTTTCTCTCATTCTCTCTCCCTTTCTCTCTCTCTCCTTTTCTCTCTCTCTCCCTCTTTCTCTCTCTCTCTCTCTCTCTCCTTTTCTCTCTCTCTCCCTCTATGAATATATTTCTGAAAGCACACATGGTTACTTATCTCCAGCCCCAAAACATTCCCGTCGGCCAAAACAGGCTGCATGTCCAACCAGCCATGCCAAATGGTCTGTGTCCAGCAGCTGCACCAAATTGTCCCATTTCAGTGTAACACGTCTCATTACCATACAACTGTAACATTTTGGTGTAACATATGAGTGTCTCAATGTGTCTCAATTCTCAATTCTCACCATATCATCGTAACATACTGGTGTAACATGTGGGTGTGACTATATCACTGTAACATAGGGTGGCGAGCTGGCAGAAACGTTAGCAAGCCGGGCAAAATGCTTTGCAGTATTTCGTCTGTGGTTATGTTCTGAGTTCAAATTCCGCCGAGGTCGACTTTGCCTTTCATCCTTTCGGGGTCGATAAATTAAGTACCAGTTTCACACTGGGCTCGATGTAATCGACTTAATCCGTTTGTCTGTCCTTGTTTGTCTTCTCTTTGTTTAGCCCCTTGTGGGTAGTAAAGAAATATATATCACTGTAACATTGGTGTAACATGTATAAATATGACACCTCACACCTCTCGCTTGCAGTGTCCATTCTCTTCTCCATTTGCAGAATTTCAAAAATTCATTCTTGGTTTCTTTTTTTTTTTAATTCGTATGAAGTAAAAGCCAACCTAAAAACATGGTATTATTCTTGCCTATGGTTTTGTTAATAATATTAATGGATAATCCTGAAAGTGGTGAGTGGCAGAATTGCTTGCATGCCAGGCAAAATGCTTCCTGGCATTTTGTCCATTTTCACATTCTGAGTTCAATTGCTGCTGGGGTTGATAAAATAAGTGTCATTTGAGCACAGGGATTGATGTAATCGACTTTGCCCCTCCCCACAAAACTAATCACCATCTGCCAAAATTTGAAAGCAATATTAAGAGATAATCCAACATCCTGTTTAACCCTTTTGTTACCGTATTTATTTTGAGATGTTCTGTGTTTCTTTCGATTAGTTTTAAATATAACAAAGAATTTAGTGAGGTAATTTAGTTATCATTAAGCTGATGTTAGGAACATAAATTGTGACTAAGGTTTGGTGGAAGATTTTAATTCAAAACTTTTGAAAACAAGACATTTGTATCACAGAGCCAAAGACCCTTTATTGTCAAAATAAATATTTAGGATTACAGTAGTTTTAATTTCCACTAAAATACAAAGACGTTACCCTTGGGCAATGCA
>NC_043012.1:36053595-36061095 GCF_006345805.1 Octopus sinensis
TCAATTGACTAACAGTGAAGAAGTGATATTGAACCTGTGTGTGTGTGTGTGTGTGTTATTGGTGTAATGACCCTCCCAAGACACAACAAGATTTGTTTGAACACATGAATTCATATCAAGAATTTTGCAAACCAAATACAAAAACAAAGTACACACACGCACACATGTGCATATATTTTCAGTACTAGTGCTAAGATAAATTCTATACAGTACACAATGTAATGTGGTTGGTGTTAGGGCAGGAATCCTGCTATAGAAACCATGTCAAAACTGGAACATGTGAGGGAGATGTGGTCCCTTTGACCTGCCTCAGAAGGTAGTAACTTCAAATAAGGAGAGACTCTGACCGTGATGACCTGCCCATCACATGCCAGCATGGAAAGCAGTGTAAAATGATGATGATGGTGTTGGTGGTGGTCTTGGTGATTATGGCCACAATGCATCATACGTATGTATACTTTATACACAGATATATAAATACAGAACTATGTGTGTGTATATATATAGTTTATATCTATTTAAAAGAAGAAAAGAAAATGGAGATTAGAAAGTTAATAATTGTTTAATATTAATTGCTGTAAAAAGCGAAGATGACCAATTTGTTTATAAGAAACAATTATTAACTTCCTTATCTCCATTTCCTTTTCTTTGAAAATGGATAGAAACAATATGCTTTATATACACCTATTGTTTTGATAATAAGTATTGAACTAGGTTAACATATCCTCTAATTAAATATATATAAGTATGTATGTATGTATGTATACACACACAGATGTACATCTGTGCGCATGTTCACCAGGGCACACTGTGAATTTGGAACTGTGCCATGGTTGTGTAGTTCACATTTCTGAGGCACAAACAATCTGCAACCAGCTTGAGTAAAAATGTTTTGCTCAAGATGGTTGCAACCATTTTGAGGACAATCTTTTTCTTTCACGTGATGGCTGCAGATTGTTTGGGCCTCTGAAAAGTGATTTACACAACCATGGTGCAATCTCACAAAAGGTGATTGTGTGTTATATTTCACTACGATATACTCTGCCAAAATGGTATTCGGTTCTCTGACCATTTGGTCATGACAACAATATATGAACATATATACGTACACATTCACCTGCACCTGCATGGCCATCATCACCGTCATCATCATTTAGATCCACTTTTGCACGGTGGCATGAGTTAGATGGGTTGTTAAAGTGTTTTATGGCCAGATGCCTTTGTTACAATAGTCACTTCTAGTCACTTCTTACAATATGCTGGAACAACATGCACACATGCACAGAGACACACACACACACACACACACACACACTCATGCATAGACCCGCATGCACACACTAGTTAAGAATGTTGTATAAACACATTCATTTGTAGCTGTGACAGTAATATAATAACTATTTCTGATGAAGATAACTCCTTTCCATTAGAGAGTTAATGCCTTTAAACTAAGCATGAACATCACAGCATCCTATATCTTCTCCTCTTTGCGAAATATGGCTTCAACCCTTGTTCAATATAAAAATTTTCCCTCAAAATACTAGGATTTCAACCCTAACCCTAACTCCTAACACGACACTAGAAGCAAGCTGGATCAATTGGGGAGTTTCTGTTCGGCCATCCAATCTACTAGAAACAGCAGCCAAATCGCCCCTCTTAAATTGCACTTCACTTTTTCAGAAATGGAAGTGATACGTTAAATAATGTAGTCCTAGATATGTTTGTAAAAAGATAGGATGGCCATTGCTGGAATGCCTTTAATCATTGATCTGCTCACTGGGGGGTGACCTAGAGTTAAAGGACAACAGCAACTACAAAGGAGCTTCTATATGGTTGCATGACATGCTAGAAATAGCAGCCACATTTTCTTTATCTTCTTTAGATAAAAGAGATCTAGGAAAGACTACACTGGACAATGTAGTCCAAGATACATTAGCTCAGACAAAACAAAATATATAAAAACAATGGCCAAGGATGGAATGTCTTTGATCATAATAGGTCTGGTGGCTCAGAATTAAGATTGTCATTTTAAATTAATTAATAATTAGACTAAATATTAGCTTCCATAGTTTTGGAAGATGTTGGTCAGATGTTAGTGCTGAGTTCTTGTTTGTTGAGTCACCAACAGACCCAAGATGAAGAAACTCACTGAAGATGTCAGACACTTGTTAGAAACTGAAAAACATTATAAAGCAACAAAGATAAAAAAAACAAAAAAATTCAGACTAGAATTTTTTTTGAAGATTGACCCAAAAAAGGAGGTGGGGAATGTTTTCTTTTTTTTTTGTTATTCATTGAATTTTTGTATTTATATTCATTTATTTTACATGTTTGTTTATTGTATGTGGAAGGCATTTGCCCAAGGTGCCACACAGTGGGACTGAACCAAAAGACCACATGGCTGAGAAGCAAGATTTCTAACCACACAACCACGCCTGCATATACACACACCCACATACATCCATCCTGTCTCTCTCTCCTTCTTTCCTTTCTCTCCTTCTATGTCTCTCCCCCTCTCTATATATATTAGTCATCTGCCCATAAGGTCAGATCACTAATATCATAGAAGCTGCTGTTATTCAAGAGTCGGGGATCCCGGGTCAGCCCCTGGGCCTTCTCATACATTCTATATTACAGGTCAACACCTCTTAATGGTCATGATTGACCACAGGTCAACTACATGATATGTATCAACTGTAGATAAGTACAAGGTACTTACTACCTCACCAATCATGAGGTACATTCCACCTCTGTATGTCAATACCTGGTGCTATGTGTAAGTTTCTCTCTTTCTCTCTCTCTCTCTATATATATATATGTGTGTGTGTGTGTGTGTGTATGTATATATATACATACACACACACATGCACTACATGCATACGCTATACATGTGACATATCATTTGCACATGCATACATACACACTTTAGAACCTAACTATAGTTAACATGTAAACACACACACGTGTGTGTGGTGTGTGTGTGTAGACATACACGCTTATAACTCTGTACATGCATACAGCTCTTGCTATGTATACAGGACAGGAAATTCATATCCCCCGTTACGTTGGTAGGATTTGAACTCAGGACATAAAGGACCAGAACAAGTGTGACAAGGCATGTTTTCATGATGCTTTAAGGATTCTACTAATCTACTTTGCTAATAATAATAATAATAATAATAATAATAATGGTTTCAAATTTTGCCACAAGGGCAGCTATTTTGGAGGAGGAGATGAGTCGATTACATCGACCCCCCCACCCTTCCCCCAGTGTTTCATTGGTCCTTAATTTACTGACCCCGAAAGGATGAAAAGCAAAGTCAACCTCAATGGAATTTGGACTCAGTCTGTAGCGATGGGCAAAATAACACTAAGCATTTCGTCCAACACGCTGATGTTTCTGCCAGCTCACTGCCTTAATAACAATAATAATAATGATGATGATAATAATAATAATGATAATAATAATGATAATAATAATAATAATAATAATAATAATAATGATAATAATAATAATAATAATGATAATAATAATAATGATGATAATAATAATGATAATAATAATAATAATAATAATAATAATAATAATGATAATATAATAATAATGATAATGATAATAATAATAATGATAATAATAATAATGATAATAATAATAATAATAATAAATAATGATAATAATAATAATAATAATAATAATAATGATAATAATAATATTAATAATAATAATAATAATAATGATAATAATATGATAATAATAATAATAATAATGATAATAATAATAAATAATAATAATAATAACAACAATAATAATAATGATAATAATAATAATAATAATAATGATAATAATAATAATAATAATAATAATGATAATAATAATAATAATAATAATAATAATGATAATAATAATGATAATAATAATAATAATAATGATAATAATAATAATAATGATAAAATAATAATAATAATAATAATGATAATAATAATAATAATAATAATGATAATAATAATAATGATGATAATAATAATGATAATAATAATAATAATAATAATAATAATAATAATAATAATAACAACAAAACAATCATAATAATAATAATAATAATAATAATGATAATAATAATAATAATAATAATAATAATGATAATGATAATAATAATAATAATAATAATAATGATAATAATAATAATAATAATAATAATAATGATAATAATAATAATAATAATAATAATAATAATGATAATAATAATAATAATGATAATAATAATAATAATAATGATAATAATAATGATAATAATAATAATAATAATGATAATAATAATAACATAAGTGCCACCAGTTATGGAATGTTGGCTGTCCATTTCCTCCCCTCCCCTTCTACCCTGTTCCAGTCCCCAGGTCACTCCGACCACCACCACCACCCATTTCACACCCTCCCACTTCTACCCACAATGTTAAAGTTGTTGGTGTGACCAAACTCCTTATTTGTCTTGAGGTATTCCTTCCACCCTTGCTACCCTAGTTGTGTGGTCCAGTTGGTCAGTTGGCTGCTGTGGTGTGAAGGAGGCAGAATCGTTAGCATACTAAGCGGAATGTTTAGCTGCATTTTTCCCCGTCTTTATGTTCTGAGTTCAAATTCCGCTGAGATTGACTTCCCCTTTCGTCCTTGATAAAATAAGTACCAGTTGCACACTGGGGTTGATGTAATTGACTTGGCCTCCCTCCTCGACTTGCTGGCCTGGTGCCAAAATTTGAAGCCAACATGTAGTGATAGGATATTTGGGGTGGTCAATGAAGTTACATGGTTTTTAATGTATAGAGAGATAGGTAGTTGTGGTCATCAGTGGAGAGAGCTGGTCATTGATCTGTAGAGATAGGTAGCTGTAGTGGTCAGCTGAGATAATCAGGTGTTAATATGCTGTGATGGTCACTGAAGATCACTGATTGTTAATGTAATTAGTAATAATAGTTACTGTGGTCAGTGGAGATAATCCGGTCCTAAATATGTAATGATGGGTAGTTGCAGTGGTCAGTAGACTACTGGCTCCTAATATCTAGTAATAGCGGTCAGTAGTGGTCAATGAAAATAAATAGGTTTTAATATGCATCCATAAATAGTTGTAAGTGGTCAGTAGAAACAACTGGCCTTTAATATATATACTAATGGGTTAACTAGTGGTCAATAATGACCCTTGTTCCTTAAACATTTAACATTTAAACCAGTCATACACGACCCAAATATTCTACCTACTTCATGTTCAAACCGGCCATATCAGACCCCTCACACCTACCCTGCAGTGTCATTCTAAAAATAATCACATCTCTGAAATCGGGAAACTACAAGACAATGCATGATTAATTCTAAGTAATGTGAATAAATAAGCATTTAACAGTGGAGTCTGAAGGCTAAAGGGTCGACCTATACGACTGGGTCAACTGTAGTGGTCAGTGGAGACCAGTGGTCTTTAATCTCTGCTGATAGGTAACTGTGATGTTAGGAAGAAGAGTTATGCTTTTGTTATCTTTTAAACAAAAATGGAAAAATCCCTATGGTTCAAATTCAGACAGCTGCTGCACTGACAAAGTCACATGACTAATAATGGTTGCTATGGATATGATGATGTGATGGGGGGACGGGGGTGGGGAGGCTTTTCACGGTCAGCTGTAATTGGTTCAAAGTGAGGCAGCTACACTAACAAAAGTCATGTGAATAAAAACGAAAGAAAAGCAGTTGTAAGGAAAGAAAAAGGAAAAAATGGTGATGCGGGGAAGGTGAGAGGTGGGAAGTTTTCAAAGATATGATTGAACTGGATTGAAACAGAGGCAGCTATTGGAACCATAATACACACACACACACGTTCACACATGCTCACACATATATACATCAAGACATCATGAGGCAGAATGGAGGATTATGCATCTTCACAATCTGGTTATATACACTCTTGTTCCCATTAGATTCCAATCCGACACGTGTTTCTGTTGCGTAAGTGTCTTAATCTCCTCTGATGTAGCATTTATATGGTTTGATATGCATTCAGTCGGTTCAGTTGCAGTAAAATATTCTTCCAGGTTAGACTTTCCTATGCAGCTTTGTTCCAAGTTTTACCCATGGGGGGTGGATGGGTAGGCAAAGCAAGCTGAGAGTTGAGGGGTTAGAGAGCCCTTCTTGAAGTATATTCTAAGTGAGGTAATCATAAAGTCTTAGTGTACATTGAAATACAATGTGGCTATAATTCTGGCATCTGAGAATGACCTTTGCAGAATTAAAAAAATTGATTATTTTATATACTTAGTTATGTATCAGAGACCCCCTTCAGTCATGAATGACCTTGGGATTGCACCTAGGATGGGCCCATAACCTAATTTCATGATAGAGCTAAGAACACACTCAAACATCAGCAACACAGGGGCAAGCCCATAGCCTGATGGTGAGTCTATTTGTAGAATTGATTAAATATAGCAATAACATGAAAAACAACATTTTCACATTACTCACCTTTTTAACTTCTCCTCTGCTTCCTACATCCTCCTCCTATTTGGTACATCCTTCCATTACACTCTCTTTACATATACGTAACTGTCCACTTGTATATAGCTGTTTACATGTTCTCATGAGTAAATATTATACAGCTGTCTACATAAAGAGGACAATAGGAAAATAAGATGGACAATGTGACCAAAGTACCAGATTCGTTATCTTCGATACACAGCTGTTTCATTAAGATAGACACCACTAAATGCAAAATGGCATAATTGTGATGCATAATTAACTTTAATCAAATCAAATTAAGTCAAATTAACTTAAAAAGTGGGTTTGTCCAAATCATTACAAATGTTATGTTAATTAGAAAACCATTACACACACACACACACACACACATATATATATATATATATTAACACATACACATATATTGATACATACATACATGCATATATATGTGTATATATATATATATATACATATACATAGATGCATTGACTAAAAAGCACAAGTACATGCATACCAATATAATCATACAGCCATACTTATACACGGGCATACATCAACTCTATATTGAGAACAGGTCAATAAAAGGTAGCAGGTGTTTGTTTTTGTTGTTTTTAATTTAGTCCCAGGCAGATGGTGGGATGGGACCTCAGTGACCGAGTGAGAGAGGTAGAAGCGAAGTTATTCTCAGACTGGAAAACATATCTGATTGTTTGCATCCAGGGGCCATGTAGGGTTGGGGTGGAGTGAGGTGGTGTTAAGCCTAGCAATACATTAAATCTACAACCAAACCAAAAAAAAAGAGAGAAACTACCTGTACCTCCACCCCACCTCAACCTTCCTCGACAGAATTCTATGTGGTTCGCGTCGGCCAAAATTTCATCCAACATTCGTCCCAAGAGGAGGAGGGCCCGTGTTTGAAAACACTTGCTGAAGGTGGGTGACATTAAGTGGGATTGAACATGAAGCAAATGTGTTAACATAAAATGAATCATGACATGTTGATACTC
>NC_043012.1:36066095-36076095 GCF_006345805.1 Octopus sinensis
GTGGAACCTCAGAAGTTGTAACAATCTAAACAAGGTACATCCTGCTTGCTGTTCTTCAAGCCAAGGATATCTTGATTAAATTAAGGGCTATATTGTCACAAGAATGTACATATTGACGCATGGAGTGTATGTGTGTGTGTGTATGCCGTAATGTTTATCAGTATTTGTTAACAACAGTGTGACAACACAGGGAAGTCTCAGTGTTGTATTAGGGTGAATATTTTTGACTATACAGTATGAACTTTCTAACAGTGGCATTGCTTCACAGTTTCACCCATGTATTTTTTCAAAATGGTATATCTTGGACTATCCATGTATGTGTGTAACCATCTATGATAGAAAAGGTGGCAAATACCCATGGATACTTCAATATACACAGTTTAAATAATCAACACTGGTGAAACCGTGCAGTAATGGTAGGATAATTAAACCTATAATGCTGTTGAATCACACATGTATATCAACAAATATAGTTCTGTTTGGTATTTTAATATTATTCCATGGGTAATTCTTCAACCCTTCAAATCTTCAGCCCTTCTATTATTTCCTTCTTCCGCAACATAAACTCTTGTTCTCAGATATTTCAAAACAATTTATCCTCTCAGCATTTTCAATTTAAACTTTCAAACTGTTTCTTGAAGCAATTCCTGTTCTTAAATATACATATATATATTTATATATACATATGGTATATATATATATATATATATATATATATATAATATATATATATATATATATAATATATATATATATATATATGCATGTATGTTTGTATGTATAGATAGATAGCTATATACATATATATATAGATATACATATAGATACATACATACATACATATATATACACACACTCACACACACATACACACACACATACATAATGATGACTATGTATGGCTCTGCTGTATCAAAAGACATTCTGGAATCTGCAACAAACATGAACTAAAACTGAGGCTTGGAAATATCTCAGGAGAAACAAACAAAACAAAATAAATAAATTTAGATTTTCTTAAAATATTGCAAAATTACTTCCTCCTTTTTTCTCTTCCTCTTCTTCTTCATCTTTTTCCTGCTCTTCTCTTTTTTCATCAATTTCTTCATCTTTTTCATAAAACTGTTATTGTTATTGTTGTTGTTGTTATTATTATTATTATTATTATTATTATTATTATTAAGGGCAATAAATGGCAGAGTCAGCAGGGTTAGTGGACCAAAATGCATTGTGGTAATTCTTTTTATGACCCTTTATGTTTTGAGTTCGAATCCCAATGGAGTCAGAGTCATCTTCAATCCTTCTGGGAACAATGAACAAAACCACCATTGAATTAATTAGGGCTAAATTATTCATCAATGACAAAACCCTAACTCCAAATACACACACACACATACACTGTAGTCTTGTGCCTAAAAAAAAAAACACCATTAATATTACTACTACAATTATTATTATTATATTATTATTATTATTATTATTATTCAGGCGGTCAGCTGGCAGAACTGTTAGCGTGCCAGGCGAAATGCTCCACAGTATTTCTTCCATCAACGTTCTGAGTTCAAATTCCACCAAGGTCAACTTTGCCGTTTATCCTTTTGGGCTCAATGAAATAAGTACCAGTTACACACTGGGGTTGATGTAATCCCCTAAAATTTCAGGCCTTGTGCCTATAGTAGAAAGTATTATTATTATTATTATTATTATTATTATCCACATTTGTGCAGGATACTTTTTTTTGATGTATCGTATATTTTGTGAATATATTTTTAGATATATGTATATTTAATATATATATATATATATATATATTATAATATATATATATATATAACATATTATATATATATTATATATATATATATATATATATATATATATATATATATATATATATTAAATGTATATTTATTTACAAATGTGTTCGTCTGTGTATGTGTGAATGTGGGTGCAAATATATGTGCACATGTGTGTTGGCTAACAAATACATATGCACACATACATGAATTTATATTCACACACACACACACACATACTTGCTATGGGCCCCATAGATTATATGTAATCTGTGATGACATACCATACAAACACAACCAACTTGCACATGTGTGTATGTTTGTGTGTGTGGGGGTATATATATATAGATATATGCATATATGTATAAATGTATATGTATGTATATATGTATACATATATAAATATATACATATATAAATATTAATATATATATATATATATATATATATATATATAATATATATATATAATATATATATATATATTATACATACATACATATATATACACACATACACACACACACACACACACACAATATAATATAAAAGAAGAAATCTAAGGAAACACCTGACTTTACTGAAAGAGGAAACTATATTGAGTAATTTTTTTCCCTTGATAATATGCTCTTATTAATTCTACTGCTGCTGCTGCTGCTACTACTGTTACTACTACTACTACTGTTACTACTACTATTTCTACTACTGTTACTACTACTACTACTACTACTACTACTACTACTACTACTACTACTACACCTACTACTGTTACTACTACTACTACTACTATACTACTACTACTACTGCTACAAATATATATTAACTTATTCAATAATACTCAGCATTTTCTTTGATATGATGAATATTATATTAATATAATAACAAAAACAACAATAGCACAATAACAATAATAATAGTAATAATAAGAGTAACAATAATAATAATAATAATAATGATAATGATAATGATAACAAAAATAATAATAACACTACTGTTACCAATCAAATGATGATGATGATGATGATGATGACAGTTTCTTTAATTGCTATAGAGGCACTAAGTACTCTTGAGGGTACTATGACAATATAGTGTATGCAGAGGTTATATATATATATATATATATATATAGCCAATAACTGCTGTAGTCCTGGTCCCTGAAGTATATATATATATGTATGTGTGTATATATATATATATATATATATAGTTCACTTTTTACTGGGCCAAGTACAGTTGATATGATCTGCTAAAGAAAGAAGTTTGACCCAAATGGAAGACTGTCCAAACACACCACATTTTCCCCTCCCCTCCCACACATCCCACATTATCTTATATTTGTTTAGGGCAAGAGTTTTGGGGATGCTCCTTATTAGCTTGTCATTTTATGAATTCCTCTCATTTTCTCTCCTCTCACTTGCAAACACACACATACACACACACACACATGCTTACATGTGCATAATAAACAAGTATGCACAATTTACTGCACAAAAAGGCTCAATACAAAATTTAGAGTAATATATATATATATATATATATATATATATAATATATAATATATGTATAAATATGTATGTGTATGTATATGTGATATAAACATGCACACATATACACACACACACACATATATATATGTGTGTGTGGCGTGTGTACATGCATTTATGTATGTTTATATATTCTTGTGTATATACATTCATATATATGTAAATATATCTATATATAGGTATGTATGTATATTTGTATTTAATTGAAGACGACTCTTCAAGATTCCAACTTCATCTGGTTCGGGCTTCACAAAGAACCAAGACAAATTGCATTACTTAAAGTTTCAGAGAATTCAGTGAAGCAAATCCTTTTCAATCCTTAAAGAAGGGTGGTCGTGATGGAACGAATGATCAGCATTCTTATTACATCTCACTTCTGTGACTCTTAAAGTAATGTGATTCTCAGTTAAATAGTTAATATGAATAAATGTAAAAAAACTTTGAAACATTTTGGAGTGAGTGATCTTGTCTTTCATTTCTACAACTTTATCCATTAATATATACATACATACATACATACATAATATATATATATAATATATATATATATATATATATATATATATATAAAATTAGAACAAAACACCTTTTATCAATTCAAAATGAACAATTAAATTACGCCATCTAGAAAATTACATATAATAGAAATATTAAAATAAAATAACAATAAAATATCAATGATTAAGTAAATTACAAAAAAAATATATATTGTGTGAAATTTGATTTAGTTTTTCTAAATTGAATTTTTTTCCCTGTAAGTTTGGATTTATATTCCCTCAAATAATAATAATAATTATATGCATATATATATATACACACACACAAGCATATATATATATAAACAGTTAACCACATGTGTAATGAGAAAAGAAATAGACTTGTATATCAATGAAACAAAGGAATATAATTAATGTTATACAAACATGGAATGTTCACGTACAGTACTTGAAGTTTCCCAGCAAGCCATGGGTGTCAAGTTTTGGCAGTCAATGCATATGCCACAATTCATCAGTTGTTGTGTGGCATATACATACATGCATACATACATATATACATACATACATATACACATGTATATACATATACATGTGTATATGTATGTATATTTTCACTCACTGTAGCATTGAGTACACTTGATGGACTGCTGCTGCTATTTCTATTGTTGTGTGTGTGTATGTGTGTGTGTGCGTGTGTGTGTTTATTCAACTCTAGTTATAGACTTGGAAACTTTTCCATAATCTAGATTAAATCCACAGAAAGAAAAGACAATTTGAAAAAAAAAAGTTTCTAACAAAATTTTCTGTTAAGATTAAAGATTAAAGATTCAGTGAAAATTGATATTATTTTTTTCACTAGTGATTTTAAATATTGTTCTGAGAAGATTAAAGGTTTTTGCAAAGTTGTTTTTCATCTGGGAAGTTTAATGATTTTTCTCATAAGATTAAAGAATGGTCTCAGAAGATTCTTGGAAAATATGTCTACATGTGTTTAAGATATTTGTTATTATTTGCATTTCTAGCTTGGAATGAGAGGGTTGGTGATTAGCAGAAATATATAAGACCAGTAGTCCTTAACTAGGGTCCATATGGCCCTTGGCAGGGTCCACATAAGGTTTTTGTTGCTAAAATTTATCTCCAATAAATTACTTAAACTTCTACAATACACAAAATTTTCTAACAATTTTTTAACACATTTCCTAAGAATATTTAATTAATTTAATTATAAGGTGGCAAGCTGGCAGAAACGTTAGCACACCAGGCGAAATGCTTAGCGGTATTTTGTCTGTCTACGTTCTCAGTTCAAATTCCACTGAAGTCAACTTTGCCTTTTATCCTTTCAGGGTTGATAAATTAAGTACCAGTTGCATACTGAGGTCGATCTAATCGACTGCCTCTCACCCTCCCCCCCAAAAAATTTCAGGTCTTGTGCCTAGAGTAGAAAAGATTATTTAATTATAAACACATAATAGGATTTTAGTTAAACACTGAATGCCTGGGGGCGGGGGGGGGGTCCAGCACAGTAAAATACAAATCAAAGGAGTTCATAAGTTAAAAATGGTTGGGAAACACTGGATTAGAAATGTCAGTAAAAATGTAATATTTGCTATGGCTCCTAACTTCCCAAGTTCAAATTTTGCTGAGGTCAACGTTGCCTTCCATGTTTTTGGGGTCAATAAAATAAAATCCCTTCCAAATGTTGCAGTTGATGATATCAACTTTTTTCCCTTAAAAATGCTGGCCTTGTGTCTAAATCAGGAAATTATTATTATTTATATCTTAAGTGTACCCTTGTTTTGAAAGTGACTTGAGGACCTCACAGAAATCTTGAGCAGACTGTTCCTCGTTAATGAAACGATCTAAAATTAATTTTAAAATACACCCAAGATTAACAAGAATGTTCAATGGCCATGCCCCAGTATGGTCGCGGCTCTCAAACTGAAACTAATTAAAAAGTTAAAGAGAATGCATGCAGGGTCAACATGTAGGTTTAAGGTTGATAAATATGCTTCGAGTTGAGATGCTAAGTGGACATGACTTGGCTTTCATTTGAACTCATGAACAGGATTTTAGTGTCTTTTCAATTGGTGCTCTTCAATTTGATTTTCTCAGTAAGTGTTTTTAAAAAAAAATTTTAATTAAATTAAAAAAATTAAAATGCTGGGTTTAGTCTTCAAACTTATAAAATAGGAGATGGATTCTCTATAGTAATTATGATAATTATAATAATAATAATAATTACAATGGTTCATTATCTAAATTGAAATGTTGGTGTCACATTTTACATTTTAATTTATAGAGAAATAATTTCTTATGACTGGCAGAGATTTCTTGAAGCAGGAAAACCATGAAATTAATTCAATCAGGAACTCTCTAAACTTAGAGTATGATAAAAGGGTTTCTAGAAAACAATTGTTATCTCCCTTGAAAATAGTGGCTTGACACAAAATGGATATTTTCCTGTCATAACTGATTTATTGACTTCTATAGAAATAGGCAGGCAGGGAAGGGGTGGGGATAATGTTATTTGGTGATGTTCATTCCTTTCCGTAAGTGTATTAAATCATTGTAAATGAAGTGATGTTAAGTGGTATCTAGTCAGGATTGAAACCGCTATTTACATCTTCATATCCCTGAAGTTTACTTCCTCTGCTACTATATTTACTGGTGTATAAGTCACACCCTTAACTCTTTCGTTATCAGCCTGGCTGAAACCAGCTCTGGCTTTCAGTACTAATGTCTTGATTTCATTAGTTTTGAATTAAAATCTTCCACCAAAACTTAGTCAGAATTTATGCTGAATGATAACTAAGTTATTTTACTGAATTCTTTGTTATATTTAAAGTACTTAAAAGAAACACAGAACCTCTCAAAATAATTACAGTAACGAAAGGGTTAATTTAGTGTTAAATTTTGGGGCAAAATCTTTTTCCCCTTTATAGTTTTAGCTTTGCCCTATGTGTAAGTCACATCCCTAACTTTTTTATGTTAGATTCAACTAAAAAAATAGTGTGACCTATACACTGATAAATATAGTAAAATGTAAAGTTAGTGAGTAAAGTGTAAACTATGTTGTTTGAATCCAGTTCACCTCATTTACACTGAAAATGCCCTGGGAAAAGCTATAGACATTACAATAACTCCATTAAACACACACACACACACACACAGCCTTTGTGCCTGGTTGATATATATATATATATAATTACCGTGTTTTGTTTGATAAACAAAAATAACATTTTTCCCTGTCAGTTTCATTAATAGATTTATCAAATATAAAATCCAAACCAGAATTTTAACAACTTCCTATCATGTTATTTATTATCTTCAGCATTTCTTCATAATTCTTGCCTCTAAATCATAATTCTGAATTTTTGGAAATAATTCTAAATTCCTGTTTTGTTTTCTTTTATTATTATTATTTTTGTTTAATAAAGCTAACTTATATAACAATATATAAAACTAAATCAATTTTCCATTCTTGCACAAATAGATTTTTATTATTATCATTATTATCATCATCATCATCATCGTCATTATTATTATTATTATTATTATTATTATTATCATCATCATTATCAAGGTGGCAAGCTGGCAGAATCGTTAGCATGCTGGGCAAAATGCTTAGTGGCATTTAGTCCATTTTTAAGTTCTGAGGTCAGCTTTGCCTTTCATCCTTTCGGGGTCGATAAAATAAGTACCAGTTGTGCACTGGGGTCAATGTAATCGACTCACCCACTCTCCAAACTTGCTGGCTGTGTGCCAAAATTTGAAACCATTATTATAATTACTATTATTATTATTAATATAATTATTCTTATTACTATTATTATTATTATAACCAAGGGCAGTGAGGTGGCAGAATTGTTGGCTCATCAGATCATTTTCAGCAGCATTCCTTCTGGCCGTTTACATTCTCAGTTCAGATTCTGCTGAGGTCAACTTTGCCTTTTATCATTTTGTCAGGGTCAATAAAAAAAAAAAAGCCCAGTCAACTACTGGGGTCGATATAATCGATTATCCTCTTTTCCTTGAAATTGCTGGCCTCGTGCCAAAAATTTGTTACAGTTAATTGTTATTTTTATTATTATGTTCAATTAAAAAAAATAACTAACTAAAGCATGTTTTTCTTTCAAACTAAACTCTTTTGACTTGCTATTGGTTCCTATCACTATTCTCTCTATTTTTCTCTCTCTCCCTCTCTTTTACACACATGCACACACACACACACGCGCACACACACACACACACACACACACACACACACACACACATGCATACAAACAGAATCTATTGGCTCAGATCGGATGTTGCAGAAGAGAAGGTTGTCGGGTTTTTTGTCATCTTTTCCATTCTTTCTAGAAAATTCTTTACCTTCTCAAATAACTGATCTTAGCAGAAAAACTTTCATGAACCAATGGTTTCTATTTTAAAATATTGTTTATTTTAAAAAATATAAAATAAATTCTCAAAATATCTCAAGTGTCAAAGCAGGGCTATTTGGCATTCTTTAATAAATACTTAGCTATTTCCTCATAATATTATATATATATATATATATATATATATATATATATATATGTATGCATGTATATTTATATATATATATGTATATTCATGTATATATATATATATGTAATTGTGTGTATATACATATGTATATATGTGTGTAGATATATATGTATATACATGTGTGTAAATATATCTATGTGTAATAAATGTGTGTGTCTGTGTAAAATTAAATATATATAATTGGATTGAGTTATTTCTAATTGTAAGATAAATTGTTTCAAAACTCAGGTGATGTTTGTTGTTGTTGTTAATATTCTTTAATTGCTTTTTATCGGTATTTATCCATACCTTTCTATCATTCATCAGTCAAATACTATCTGCACATATCCGTACAACACATTTTTCCAGAGACTATTTTTCCTACGTTTAAAAAGGTGAATCTTTCCCGAAATATAAAATCAATAAATGACCCATTATATATATATATATATATATATATATATATCTATATATATATATTGGCTTCCGTGTCGGTGGCACGTAAAAACCACCAACCAATTGTGGTCGTTGCCAGCCTCCCTTGGCACCTGTGCCTGTGGCACGTAAAAAGCACCATCCGTACGTGGTCGATGCCAGCGTCACCTTGACTGGCTTCCGTGCCGGTGGCACGTAAAAAGCACCCACTACACTCACGGAGTGGTTGGCGTTAGGAAGGGCATCCAGCTGTAGAAACACAGCCAGATCAGACTAGAACCTGGTGCAGCCTCCAGGCTTCCCAGACCCCGGCCGAACCACCCAACCGATGCTAGCATGGAAAACGGACGTTAAACGATGATGATGATGATGATGATATATTATGGATTGGTAAGTAGTTATGTGTACAATGGGAGAAAAATCTACAGAATGCATAAATTAGAGTGTGCATATTCTATTGGAAACTGGAAGTTTTGGGATCGTACTTCTGAAATTCCCATTTACGATTGTTCAATGATTGAAATAAAAAAAGTAGCATGATAATATATAAGCAAAAATATTTGCAAAGACATTGAAATGTGACCAGTGAACTGCACAGGGAAATTCTATTGACAGTACCCCGCTAAAAGAGCTCTAAGTAAAATGTATCACGTATTCATCTATTCATTACCCTATACTGTGTAATAACGTGTTCACGCGTCCATGACTGCAGTATGATATGCGAATGACACTTAGGAGTAAGGGAAGCAACACTTGTTGAGTTTTCAGTATTCATGAATAAATTAATGTTCTTTTTTTTTTTAATTATAAGTGATTATATGATTACCTTCAGAGCATGCCACACCCAATGTTAAATTGTATAAATTTGGAAATTTTACAGTAAAAAGCGATGGAAATGTCTGCAAAACATGGGAAATTCCGATTACAGCAAAAAGTTGTAATAGAATGTTTCTCTTTGAGAGATGCATCTTAAATTGTGGACCAATTGTCAATATTCTTTTCTACTCTAGCACAAGACCCTAAATTTTTGGAAGAGGAGGGGCCAGTCGATTAGATCTACCCCAGTACGCAACTGGTATTTAATTTATCGACCCCGAAAGGATGAAACGGAAAGTCGACTTCGGTGGAATTTAAACTCAGAACGTCAAGACAGACTAAATACTTATTTCTTTACTACCCA
>NC_043012.1:36081095-36098595 GCF_006345805.1 Octopus sinensis
GCAGCTTCGCAGTGTGTCCGTGCATCAACAGCCACGGCATGCCCCAGACGCCATGCAGATGGCACTGGCAGCAGAGGGATTGCCAGATCCATGGAAAGTGGCCCTTCCACAAGAATTTGGTATAGCAGACACTCAAATCTGATAAGGCGTTAAACGGTGCAAGTTAACTATAGTCAGGCAGTAAACAATAATTGTGGCGATAAAGATTTTCACCACCTCAAATCCACCTTTCAGAGACAGATTCCCCTTGGTCCATTTCTGAGTAAGATTGATCAACCGATCTATATGGAGGTCGGGACAAAAGCAGAACCGAAATAGTTCAACTGATTCGTCGGTGCAGCATCCCACGGCTCTGTCCGTCGGCGTGGACCGGCTTCTCTTGGTGCCAAACTGGAAACCCACCAACCTGGATGAGTTGATCTTTAGCCCCTGCCGTCGTCATTGTCCCTTTTCCCTTTAGAATGGTGCTGACTATCTTCACTTCAGTGGTATTCGATACCATGATGGGAACGTCGACCGCATATTCTAATACGGCCTCCCCCTGTTTCTGTCACAGTTCGGAAGCGATTCTGTGTAAATGTTCCAACTTCTGCAGCATCGGCTCAATAGCTAGCTTGTGTAGAAGCAACAGGGTCAGCGCTATTGGACCGAATGTGCTGTACGAAACTGCTCCGAGAGATGGCCAATAACTTCGATCACCAAACAGGTGCCCCTGTACATTGCAGCGGCCCAATTTCTGAAAGCAGGTCCGAACCTGGCCGCTTTCAAGATAAATTCAAATAACGATGGTCGACCCTCTCCGAAGTTTTCGACTAATCTAAACTAGATCAGGACACCATCAAAGCCAGATATATTTCCAACCGTTTCTCTGATGTCTCGCATAAGGCGCAGAGTATTCTGAATTAATCCGTTCGGGATTACGCACGTTTATGCTTCTTTGAACCAGACTACCGACGACAAACGCCAAACTTTTCACTAAACTTGGCCAAAATCTTGAACTTTGTGTTAAGCCGAGTTAAAGGAACGAAAGTTGACTACGGTCTCCTCTACGTCTTTGTTCGTTTTTCAGCTGTGTTATCAGACATCGGATCACAGCACTAGGAATTCTTCCGTTCTTCTGCTAGTTGTAACAGACGTCTGCCAAGAGGTCACCAAACAAGTCTGACATTAAACTTGAAGACGAGAATCGACCAAACCGGGCGATTGGCACCTTATGCAACCAATCATCACCGCCCATATTTTATTTGTTCTTATTGGCTTCTTACAGCACATCACGTCTCCTGCAGAGATCTGCGACTGGACATCAAGGGAGGCACCGAAGTTCCACTTCCGTCTCCAAACCATCGCCCGACGCGAACACATGATATTTGTTGGGACGACATTGCATCGCGATATAGTTGTTGTTGTTGTTGTTGTTGTTGTTTAATCCAAGGTCGGTTCTGACAACGAATACCTATTATCCAAGCCGTTCCAACAGTGGCCAATCCAGTTCTTTGTCTATCAGACACCATGTTCCATCGTGGCCTTTAAATTATTTCAAGATAGTAGGGTGTAATATGAGGCAGATTTAGCTGCTATTTCTCAGGTCAGGTGATCATATAGAGGCTCTCAATTAGGATCACATGATTAGTTGAAGCCGCAGATTCTGTATTTTAATTGGCCAATCGAAATAGCTTTTTGAACATCGCTATTCAATGACGTCAGCCACAAATGTTAATAACTGTCTTCTGATTGGTTGGCTGTGGTTGTTTGACGTGTGTGTGCGTGCGCGCGTTAAAATGTGTACGGTTTTGCCCTCCTTTCATTCCTTCTCTCGCGCGCTCACTCAGCATACACACACATGCACACAACATATATACATACATACATACATACATACGGACAGATAGATGGATGGATGGATTTGTAGATAGGTGGGTAGGTAGATAGTTAAACAGATAGATAGATAGATAGATAGATAGATAGATAGATAGATAGATAGATAGATAGATAGATAGATAGATAGGTGGATAGATAGAGAAAGAGAGAGAGAGAGAGAGAGATAGGTATATAGGTAAATAGATAGATAGATAGATAGATAGATAGATAGATGGATAGGTGGATAGATAGATAGATAGATAGATAGATAGATAGATAGATAGATAGACAGATAGATAGATGGATAGATATGTTTCTTTATAGCCACACAAGGGCTGCACACAGATAGAACAAATTACAAGGTAGAGCTTTTCTTTTGAAGGTATTAAAAAAAAAAAAAAAAAAGAAAAAAGGAAGGGGAGGTCGATCAAAATGTATCGTAAAAGGAGAGAAAGAGGACAAAACTAAGGGGGATTAAAAAAAAAAAAAAAAAAAAAAGGGGGGGGGAGGGAAAAAAATGATCAATAGGGATCGTATCACAGAAATGTCAATATGAAGTGTAAAGGGGAGGACAGGTGAGGTTTACCCGTGGAAAGAAAAGCCTGCGAAAAGACCACGGTAACCTCGGTCAATGAAGTCACATTTTATATTTCTTTTTTTTTTTTTTTTTTTTTTTTTGCAAATAAGCAACTCTCTGTTTTCGATTTCTGGGTTCATAGGACTATGTGCTCAAGGTGGCTTCGTCATTCATACGTGCCATTCTTGCTACATTCACCCATCTTTTTTAAAACATTCGCTAGACAAAACTTGCCTCTCTACTCTCACTTTCCTTTTCAAGTGGTACTTGAAGAAGTTGATGAGAGATTGACCAGAGATGAAAGTGTTTGTCTCCAATCCTTTCAGACGCGTCCACCAGATACATTCTTTTCGCCCATAGCCACAAGGATGATGAAATTAGCTCTTCTTCCGTTTTTGAAGGAAGGAGGCGTGACAATATGACGATAGACTCAGCTGATAAACCGACTCGTCCCACGTGACAGCAGTTTTTCGACATAAGCCACAGGTCGGAAATTGTTGGACACTGGAACGAGTGCGTGCAGAACGGTTTCGTCGCTCTGACCGCATCTCGGGCAGTCGGGCCCCGGGTTTCTCGAGCCGTGTCTGTAAGCTTATCCCGAACGGGTAGCGCTTCTCGGTAGCACTGCCAGCCAGGGATCTCTGGAAGTTGTCCATGGGCCCTGGCCCGAAAGTCGTCCCGACCAGGCGGGTCAGGTACTCCTCGTCGACGTCCAGGTTCGCCCCGAGCTCGTCGTCCGTACCTCCCCTCACTAAACCCCTATAGAATGCTTTGGTTTGGTTGAAGTCACTTAAGGTCGACCAGGACGGCAGAGTTGCTTGAGAGCAACGCGACACTCGCGGTGCCATTGCCCTTCCTCGGCCTCTTTTGATCACGACTGCAGTTCGGTCATGGAGACGAGCTGCGGGAAAGCGTGCCTCACAAACGGCGACCACACCTGTTCACCGTCGTCTACATAGAGCCAGAGATGTCGCAGTCTCAGCGCGTGTCTTCTGCGCATCATCAACCACGGCATGCCCACCCTCCTTTTAACGGGTGTTGACAGCAAATGGATCGCCTGACCATCGGGACGCATCCTTTCCACAAGAAGCGAAAGAGGATGCGTTGTAGTTTGGTGATGGTAGGGTCGGGACAAGGTACGACGGTCAGGCGGTAGTAGATGACGGACGCGCGATGTACGTGTTCGCCACCTCCGCTCGACCTTTTAGGGACAGTTTCCTCTCGGCCCATTGCCGGGCGAGAGTGACCACCCTACTCGTTATCTCGTTCCAGTTCTTCTCCACTTGGAGGTCCGGACCAAACCAGACCCCGAGCAACTCAACCGGGCCGTCGGTCCAGCGTCCCACGACAGAGGCGCTGGTGGACGGCATGGGCTTGCTTCTCCAGGTGCCTAGTCGCAAGCCCACTGACTTTTCCCGGTTGATTTTCGCTCCTGTCACCGCTCGTCGTAGTTTTTCAGTGTCTCGTATCGCCGACCAGCTCGATGTGCTCGTGGCTAGACACTATGACGGTGACGTCGTCCGCGTATGCAGACACTCTCGTCCCGCATCCCAATTCTCGCGGATGCCCCTAGAGTCGCCAGCTTCCGCAGTAGTGGGCTCAAGAGTCAATACGTATAGAAGCGCCGAGAGGGGGCATCCCTGACGGACCGAACGTGCAATGTCGAAAGGTCTCGATAGAGTCCATTTACGCGAATTACCGAACGGATGCCTCTGTACAGGCAGCTATCCAGCCGCGGAAGACGGGACCGAAACCAGCCGCTCTCAGGACTGCCTCCAAGTATCGATGGTCTACCCTATCAAAGGCTTTTGATTGATCCAAGTTGATCAGGGCCCCACCCATGCCAGGTTTAACTACCCCCTGTCTAGGATGTAGCGCATCAGATGGAGGTTGTCATGGATGGTCCGGCCTGGCACGGCGCATGTTTGCGCCTTGTCGACCAGTTTCTCGATGACAAGCGCCAACCTCTTGGCTAGCACCTTGGCCAAATTTTCAAGTCTGCATTAAGCAGAGTGATGGGCCTAAAGTTATCTATTACATTTCCCTTGTTTAGATCTTTCTTCAGCAGTGTTACGGCTCCTCGGCTCACAAAACCAGGAATGCTCCCGTTTTGCTGCCAGTTGGCAGTACACCGCCGCCAAGAGATCTCCAAACAAGTCTGGCATACAATTGTAAAGCTCGTAGGGTAGACCATCCAAACCCGGTGATTTGTCCCTCGAGCATTCTTCCATCGCTTCCCGCACTCTCCGCCGCCGCCGCCGTGATGGCACCTTCGCAGCACCCTGCCTTTCTTGTCGAGAGTCGTGGTAGGCTATGTAGGTAGGCACTGAAGTCCACCCTACGTTCTTGCCCTCCCTCGTTCCGAACAGTCGGGCAAAATGCTGCTGAGGCCTCACAACATTTACTTGGCTCGAGCAATTCGCGCCCCTGTTCATCTACCAGTGACCGAATGGTGGCTTTGGTTGCCCTGTTGCGCCTCTGCCACCCGGGCCTCTCTCGCGGCTCCAACACCTTCGTTCCTTAGAACACGCATCCTAGCTCTGACAGCACATCTTCCTTCGTGTTGGCGTTGAAGTGTTGGTCGAGGGCCAACCTCGCCGCCAAAACGTCGGATGCGATGCCGCTTCTAATTGCCTCTTCTAGCTCTTAACTAGCTCCCTCTACTCTATTTCTATCTATGGCTAGTGCTTTGGCTGTACCTAATCGCTTCTGCTTTTACTGCTCTCTTGAGGGCAAACCACCATTTGTTGTTGATGATGGCTCCGTCAAAGCCTCTTTACTAGTGTGCTAATCCGGTCTCTGAAAACTTGTCTCGATGGGAAAGACGCGTTTAGTTTCCAGTATCCGGGACCCTGCCTAAGTTCTTACCTAAGTCTAGCGTACATGTCACAAGTTTGTGATCCGTGTAGCTGACTATGTGGAAATGTGGACATCCTATGCTATCTCTATCTACTGTCCTACACAGTATCCTATCTAGATACGATCTCGACGAACCCGATGCGGTTGCTCCATGTCCACGTTGGCGCATTCGGGTGGTCTAGTCGAAACCTGTCAGACAGTTGAAAGCGTCTGAGCAGGTCTCTGAGGCATTGCATCCCGTCTATTCCTATCTCTACCCACGTAGTCTACATGCGTGTCCAAGGTAGCATTCCAATCCCCCACTAAGAGTAAAGGACGAGACGTTCCAAGAAACTTCTAGACGTTGAAAGAAATCCGCCCGACCTGTTAAGGGCGGTGCGTAAACTGATACGAGCCGAAAAGCGCACCCATTGCTGCCGTCGACATCCAGGACGACCAGTCTACCCTCCGGGTCTACGAATATTGTCCTTACATTGAGATCCAGACTCTTGTGAAAAAGTACCGCGGTGCCACTACCGCCCATTCTCGCAGACAGGGGGAAAAATAAATGTGAACTGTCCGCCAAACATGGTCTTTAGGGCCCCGGATTGTGGAGTCTGGTCTCGCTTATGGCTATGATTTCTAACTTATGTGACTTTATGTCATTTAAGAGGTACCCTGTTTCCAAGGGACCCCAAGCCACGCGCATTTACACAACCAATCTTGATCATAGTTCTAATGAATTAGAATACAGAGGGTTACTTACTGCTCGAAAGTTTTTGCTTTCTCCTCCGTTGGTTTGTCCTCGAAAGATCCCAGTACAGTTTCTTTGTGAGATATTTTTGGCATTTACCAACCGCACTGGGGAAAATGCCTTTGAGTGTGTGGTGCAGACTTTTGGAGATGTGTATTATTTGATGTGGTCTGGTGGTGTTGTGTATGGGTGGTTGTTTGTTTTTATGTCATCTTCTGTTATGTTTGTTTTTGATTGGATGTATTCCATCAATTTGTGTTTTTGGTGTCTATTGGCTGTGAGCATGTTTGCTGTATATGTTTTTGTGGTGTTGGTGTGGCTGTTGTTTGCGTTGGGTTTTGAAATGTCTTCGGGAGATGTATTTCCCCCTGCTTTGTTCGTGTTTGCATTTGGTTTGGTTGTGTTTCTGCTCTATTTTCCTTCTTTTTGTAGCTATTTGCCATTCCTCACTGCGTTTCGTCTTCCGACGAAATTTCTGAGGAATCAGAAGGGGGTAGGGGTATGTTGTGGTTCTATGTATGTCTGTGTAAGTGGTTGTGTTGTTGTTTCGTTCGTTGTTGTTGTTGTTGAGTGTTTGTGTGTGTTGAGTGCGGTATAAGGGATGGGGGATCAGTTTGGTGTGTGTTTCTTTGTTTTCCTGTTCCTTTGGGTTTTGCTGTTGATGGTAGTGGTGTGGTATTTTTCCAGGTGTCGAGTGTTTTTGTTGATGACGGATTAGCTTGGTGTGCTTCTCTTGTCGTCTTCTGTGTTGATGGTGGTGTGGGTAGTAGAGCTTTTTTTCCGGAGTGCTTTGGTTGTGGTAGTGGTTGTTGTTGTTGCTCTTGGTGTGCAGTGGTTGGGCACGTCTTTTTCAAGTGTGTTTCGCTTCCACACAAATAGCAGCGTGGTCGCCTGCCCTCTACCACTATATAGAGTTTGTAGCCTCCTGGCAGTTCTATAGCGGTGGGTATCTTCTCTCTTGCTGCTTCATCATCCAATTGAAGCAGGAATTCGATTGATTTGCCCACATAGTCTTTCTCTCCTAGAACCGCGATTTCCAGGATGTTTGTCTCTGACATTGTCTCTGACATTTCAAGCAGATGGCAGAGACCACCCATTGTGTTTCGACATCAAATGGTATGTTTTTTTTTATTTGGACTTTCGTGACCCTTTTGTTTAAATAGACTGGTATCATTACCAGTCGTCCGAATGTAGCTCCAATGTGGAAAAACGTTTTGCTAAACTTTCGTTGAGGAAACGTACTTGGACTGTACCAATTTGTTTCCCCAACTGATATATTCCTTGGAGTCCCATACAGGACGAAGGCATTTATCGATTTTTTCCTGCGGTGCATTTTCTGTTCTTCTTGTTTTTTTGTTTATTACTTTATAAATTATTGTTTTTTTTTGCGTGTTTCCACGATGTGTTGTGGAATATGAAGGTGCAATTTGTCTCCTTCTTTGGAGAAGAGTGCCTTTGTGCGGTTTATCTCTTGTGTGGTGAATGTTACAATTGTTCTTTTTTGTTTTGTTACGTCCGCAAAATTCGTTTTGAATTTGGCAGTAGAAGTGTTAATTGTGGCAGTGTTAATTGAAGTCATGGTAGTGGTGTTGGTGTTGGCGGTATTAGCAGCAGAAGGCTTGGATGTAGCATTTGACGTCGTAGTAGTGGTGTTGGTGTTGGCGGTGTTGTCTTTGGTAGGCGGCTTTGTGCCAATTTCGTTGTTGTTGTTGGTGGTGATGGTGGTGGTGCTGGCATTCATGTTTTCGTTTGTATTCATTTTTGAAATCCCTTTCTCTGTCCCTTTATCATCAACAAGTGGTGTGGGGAGTGAGGGGAAATCTAAGTTAATGTCTTTGGTCGCGGCGATGGTGAATGCGACGTTAGATTTGTTGTTGTTGTTGTTGGTGGTGGTGATGGTGGTGACAGCGGTGTTCACGCTGCGATGTTTAGCAGCTAGTGGTAGCAATAGTGTTTTGCTACCGTTCTGCATGACTGGCGGCTAGCCACGTGGTTTCTAGTTGCCATTTTCAAAATGAAAAATGGCTAAAACCCACGAAAGTTTTGAAAGTTTTTTTGTAATTTCGCCCATACAGGGGCGGAATTCTACGTGAATAATTCTCAGGTTTTTTAGTGATGAATTTGCACAACGATTAAAACAAAATATTTGACAACAAGGAGTTTTAAACATGTAAAAGTGGCCAACTTACTTGGAGCCGATATGACTAGCGTCCGTCCATTGTGATAGAGATTGGATGATAGATAGATAGATAGATAGATAGATAGATAGAAAAAGATAGATAGATAGATAGATAGATAGATAGATAGATAGATAGATAGATAGATAGATAGATGGATAGGTGGATAGATAGATAGATAGATAGATAGATAGACAGATAGATAGATGGATAGATAGATAGATAGATAGATAGATAGATGGATAGATAGATAGATATATAGATAGAAAAAGATAGATAGATAGATAGATAGATAGATAGATAGATAGATAGATGATGGATGGATGGATGGATGGATGGATAGATAGATAGATAGATAGATAGATAAATAGATAGATAGATAGATAGATAGATAGATAGATAGATAGATAGATAGATAGATAGAAAGATAGATATATAGACAGATAGATGGATGGATGGATAGATAGATAGAGACGCATATCCTCGCGTCCCCAGAGTTTGCGTGAGTGAGAACCTATCAGTTGAAAATATTGCCATAAATCTCCAATTCTTGCGTTGAGCGAAGTAAACCGATCGTCTATTGTGCTAGGTGCAATGTTGAACCTTCAACCCAAACTTTTCAGCGTTTATGATGTAAAAAATGTAACAATTAGAAGCATAATGCCGACAGCTTTCATGTTTACGCTCAAACTGACAGATCGTGTTGCCTATTTTTAATGTTTTCTTACACGCCATCTTACACGCTTTGTTTGTTTGACACGGAGTATTAGCTCCGTGATTTGTCATGTTTTCACCAAAAACAACATAACTTTAGCTTCTCATATACATTCGTTCTCGTCAATAATATATATATTTCACAGTTTTTTTTGTTGGTTTTGGTGGGGTTTTTTTTTGCTTTCTTCTTTTTTTCTTCTTTTTCTTTCCTACCTTCTTTATTCTTATCCTGACATCGATTCATCAGATGTACAAAAAACTGATGGTCATTTTCTTTCAATAATAGTTATAGCTGTCTTCGTGGTCGTCTTCGTTGTTTATTGCTTAACACATGTTCAGCCATGCTGAACCGACCCATGGCCAAACGTATTCCAGTTTTTATTAAAAAAAAATTTTTTTTTACTGCCCATAAGGGGCTACACACAGAGTGGACAAACAAGGACAGACAAACGGATTAAGTCGATTATATCGACCCCAGTGCGTAACTGGTACTTATTTAATCGACTCCGAAAGGATGAAAGGCAAAGTCGACCTCGGCGGAATTTGAACTCAGAACGTAGCGGCAGACGAAAACCTGCTAAGCATTTCGCCCGGTGTGCTAACGATTCTGCCAACACCTTTCCAGTCTTTATTTTCTCCAGGTTCTGCGTACCTACGACTGTTCTTCTCAAAGCGAGTAGTGCGGCCCCTTGAGTGTACGGTGGTAAATTTCATATGGGTACTGGGGGACAGAACGGACGGTAGGGGGAACTATAAGTTATCTCAATTTTCAAAAACTACTGTTATTCTTTGATTCTCTTCAACAAGAATCTGTGCCACCCCCAATCCTTTCTCTCGTGCCTCAAGCCGCGCCAATTGTAGAGAGGCCCCTACCATCTCCTCGGGTTTCATAAACTTGTGAGCTGCCTGATGATCTCACTAGTTCCGGCGGAACGAAAAAGGTACCCAGTACACCCCTGTAAGGTCGTTGGCGATAGGAAGAGCATCAAACCGAGGAAGCCTCACCGAAGGGGATTCTGGAGCACGATGCAATCCTTGGACCCACCGGATTCTGTCAACCCATCCAACCAATGCTAACATTGGAAGAGATGTATCTTAAATGATGACGATGATGATGATGATGACGGTGATGGTTCTGTGTGCAAACCATCTGCTAAAAATCAGATCTCAAAATGTCATTTCGACAATCCATATTTATATATTAATGCCATTCAAAGACGAACAAGTGGTCGTTCAATGGCGATCAACCTGTCTCTTTTTGTTTTTTTCATTGGTTTCTGTCAGTAGACTGCGGTCATGCTGGGGCACTGCCCTGAAGAAGTTCTAGTCGAATGGATCAACTCAGGTACTTTTTATTATTTTCTTTAAGCCTGCTATTTATCGTTATCTTTTGCCGAACTACTAAGTTACGGGACGTAAACACACCAACATAAACACAGACACAAGACACACAAATACACACACACACCACACACACACACATATATATATATATATAATATATATATATATATATATATAATATATATCACACACGACGAGCTTCTTTCAGTTTCCGTCTACTAAATCCTCTGATTTAAGTTACTCTGAGGTAACTTATAGCGCCCCCTAAAGTCTTTGGTTGGCCCGAGGCTGTAATGGAAAACAGTTGCCCAAGGTACGACGCAGTGGGACTGAACCCAGAGCGATGTGGTTGGGGGCGATAAATAAAAATGGTTGAAAAGAATTGATCCAATACAAAATTATTCTACGTACTCTTCTCTGATAAAGGCTGCAGGATTTGATATGAGGTAATTTGGCTGCTATTCTATGTTGGTTCAATGACCTTTTGGAGGTTTCGTTGTTGACCCTGTGTGTATGAGTGTGTGTGTGTGTGTGTGTGTGAGTGTGTGTGTGTGTGTGTTTGTGTGTGCGTGCGTGTGAATCTGGGTGTGTATGTATGAGCCTATGTCTATCTCTTCATCTCTCTCCGCCTTGCCTCTCTCTTTCCTTTCACAATTACACAAAGATACATAGACACACAAACACGCATAAATACATACACACACACACACGCACACACAAACACACGTGGTCGCGCGCATACACACACACATCAATACCTCAAGTAGATTCCGTCTCTTCTCTGTCGTCTGGTCGACACACAAAAAAAATGGAAGTTTCATTTTGGAGTTAATTTGTGAGTGTTTTATCTGCAAACTGTATTTTGGTCATTGAGATAGAAGTGAGAGGGGGGGATTTTAGGGAGGGCGAGATAACAAGACAAGACCTGAGGGGTGGAGGGTAGGCTTAATATACTATGTGCGTATATATGGGTATGTATGTGTGTACACACACACACACACACACATATACATATATACACATACTAACAGACACAACGCAAATGCATATATGTATATATATATATATATATATATTATATATACACATACATACATACATATATATATATATATCATATATATATATATATATATATATTAATAATATATATATATATATATATATATATATATATGTATGTATGTAGTGTATATATATATACACATACCACGCACACATACACACATAATTATGTTGGAATAAGTAGAAACTGTCTAGATAAACCAGATAGGCAAAGTGGTGAGGATTGAGCTGGTTAGAGATGATGGATGAGGAGAGAGAGAGAGAGAGAGAGGTGGAGAGAAGGAGAGAGAGAGAAAGAGAAGAGAGGGAGTAGACAGACTGACAGACTGACAGACAGGCAGCATGGAAGTGTTAAGCTTGAGGACAATGTATATTTCTAAATATGGGAATATATATAGAGCAGAATATAATATAAGAATTGTGTGTGTGAGTGTGTGTATATATATGTTGTTGGGGTTTGGTTGAGGTGAGTCCTAATCAAGGAGTCATGCGACGAAAGGAATTAATTATGGTGGTGAGAGAGAGAGAGAGAGAGAGAGGGGGGAGAGAGAGGGGGGGAGATTGAATATGGATTCTATGTGAGTGTGTGTGTGTGTGTTGTGTTTTGTAGCAATATGCGCTTACCAATACGCAAAATAACACACACACACTTATAATTACGCGCACACACTAAAAAATTAAAATGCACACACACACACACACACACATTCTCTCTTTCACTCTTCCCCTCTCTCTCTCTCTCACACACACACACACACTCATACACACATGCACGCACACACGCATACACACAGCGAAGCCCTCGGCCACATCGATTCAATTTCATGAATATTGAAAAGGTAGGGATTATTAAACATACCATTACACAATCATTCTAACATTTAAGTAAATACACACACACACACACATGCACACACACGCGCGTATACAAACACATACACAGTAAATATACACACATACTGAAAGCATACGCACATACATACACATATACACACATACACACACACTGAAAGCATAACTACACACGCACACACGCTGAAAACACTCATACAGGCAGACGCACACACACGGCTTACACAGCAACACAATGGCACACACTTCACGCAACACACCTCACGACATGCCAAACACACACTACGCACCGGAAAATGTGATAAAAGGATACATACACACAATTTTAAAAACAGACTACAAACACACACACACACACACACACACACACATACACACACAAACATACGCACACATACACAAACAAACATACACACGCTTCAATTCCCAAATCCACATTCGAACATGCAACACACTCACACACAATATATCTTCCCGAAATTATTTGTTTTTCTGTTTTCTAAAATATAAAACCATTTTTTTTTCTTATTTGCTTTTAACTTTTCGCTCCTCCTCTTAGTTTCATAATTTCTTTCTCCCCTTTTACGAGAAAAGACTAAACTCCGAAACGTCAAGAACACTTCTACATCCGCTGCAAGAGTTAAACTAAGGAGAATGACTTTAATATTGTCTTTCTCACACCGACATAATTTTTCTGTTCCACCCTCTCTCCCCCTCCTTCTCTCTCTCCCTAGAAATAAGTGTACGTGTTTATGTGTATCTCTGTGTGTACATATACGTATATATGTATGTGCGTGTATGTATGTATATAAACACACACATTTATATATATATACGCATATATGTGAGTATGTGTACACGCTTATACAAATATACGAGAGGAAATACTTATCCCCACTCAGTATTGTCCCAGCCGCTGACATACAACACACACACACGCACATATGCCCACGCGTGCGAGTGTGTGTGTGTGTGTGTATGTATTAGCCCCACCAATAACAATCGCCCCAGGCTGACCATCTGTTTGCCTTCGGTCTGCACCTATTGCAGTATCATTGCACTTAAATCCTAAATTCCTCAAACTTCCTAAACTCTACAGTGACCGCCACCCCCTCCTCACATGGAGCGCCACCACCACCACCACCACCATCACTAGAGTTATTACTAACACCGTCGACGCCCTAACTACCGTTATTACCATCCCAACAACCATCACCATCACCACCACCACCACCACCACTACCACCACCAATACCACTGCCACCAGCAATAACACGGCTGCATCTCTTACCCTCCACCCAACACTACCACCACCTCAACCACAATCACGACCACCATTTCTACCCCTAACCACCACCACTACCACCACTACTCACACCGCTGTGTCTAAAGAAAAGGGGTTCTATAGATTTTCTATTCTTATAGTAACCAATTTTATGCACACACACACACGAACATACACACACACACACACGCACACACACACACAGACATACATACACACGCGCGCGCACGCACGCACACACAAAAACACACGCACACACACACGGACACGGACACACACACACACACGGACGCACACACATGTTCATACAAATTCGTTTTTGGAACGGTGAATGTTGTCCGGCGTGCTAACAGGTAGCCAGCTCGTCGCCTTAACAGTAAATAATAATAATAATAATAATAATAATAATAATAATAATAATAATAATAATAATAACAATAATAATAATAATGATGATGATGATGATGATGATGATGATGATGATGATGATGTACAATAAAATACAGATGCATGTGTATGTGTGTGTATGTGTGTATATGTGTGAATGTATATGCGTGTATATACATATATACACACATATATAGAAATATATATATACATCTTAGCTTTTAGCAAGCACCCAGTCGCAATTACTGACGACTAAATTTTTCCTATATGGCTTTATGTGCGTGCGTGTGTGTGTGTGTGTGTGTTGTGTGTGTGTGTGTGTGTGTGTGTGTGTGTGTGTGTGTGTGTATGTGTGTGTGTGCGCGCGAAGATCGTGTACCGTGGGGAGAAACCAAATCTGATGTTTATAGTCAATCCTTTCTCTGGGCGAAAGATGGAAATATTTTTAATGCGTGTGACGCAGTTACTGCGACTTTATGTAGAGGACTTGGGTGTGGCTAACAACGGGTCAGTGGCCAGAGAGATAAAATATAGTGTGGGAGGAGAATTTTAATGACTTAAGCAGAAAAAAACTTATAAATATCATTGACTGAGGGTGCAGCGGCAGAGGAGTGCTGCGGATATATTTATATCAGCATAGCAAAATACGCAGATATATCTGTATAGTACATAACATGCACAAATGTAACTAATTGGTTCATAACATACGAAGATATATGAATAAGTACACAACAGTAGAGAGAAAAATATCTATATGGGACAGAATAACAACACAAATATATCTACAAAATATATAGCTATAAGTAAATATATACTTACATGACGCTTAACAACACACACGGATATACCTATATGCACATAGCTGCATGCACAGATAAACCTACATGTCAATAGCACCACACACAAATGTATCTATACTTTCAAAGCGATTGGTATAATTAGGGCCCAACTTAGTACCCATAGCTATACCACTAACTATTGGTGAAATTACGGGAAAAGCAGCACGTTAAGAAGATCGAATTCATTTTATGCGGAGAAGGTTCGTAGCCCAGGTCTGTGGTGTGGAACGAAGGCATATATATGTGCATGTGTGTATATATGCATATCATGTGTGTGTGCGTTTATACACACACTCACACACATACGTATATACGTACATGCATACATACACATACTCACACGCATGGAAAGACGCGTGGCACCTTGGTCAAGTGTCTTCAACTATAGGCCCAGGCTGACCAAAGCCTTGTGAGTGGATTTGTTAGTCGGAAACTGAAAGAAGCCCGTCGTATATATATATATATATATATATATCTATATATTATATATATATATAGATATATATATAATATATATATATTGATAAAAATGGCAAGACAATAAAGAATGAAAAAGAGACCACGATATTATGTAGATAGAGGAATTTATCAGTAAATATAATATGGTGTGTGTGTGTGTACGTGTGTGTGTATGTGTCTTTGTGTTTGTGTTTATTCCCCAGAACCGCTTGATAACCGGTATCGGTGTGTTTACGTCCCCGTAACTTAACGGTGCAAATAACATGAAATACGTAAACAAACGAATTAAATACGTAAACAACGAGAAAAAATTGGAAAACAGTACAAGTAACTCTACTTGTCATTTCGAGCATTCAATGACAATATGAGTCTTCAAAGACAGTCGCTCCTGTTAATTCTAAAATAAAATTTTGGATTTATGGAGGGTCAAAATTAAGAACAATAAAATGTGTGTAGGTAAGGAATCTTTGCTATCTGAAGGGACAGTCCCTTAAGATAGCAAACATTCCTTAGCTACACACAAGAGAGAATGTCAGAAAGGTCAGTTATTCCTCTACAATTTTTTTGTAAATTCTTAAATATATCTCCTTCTGTGTGTGTATATATAATATATATATATATATATATATACAACCAACCAAACATGATTTTTATTGAACTCTATTTCTATTGAAGTCCCGTTCTGATTACTTTCTAAAATATTTTCTCGTAAACTGTTTTTAACATTTTCTTATTATTATCAAAGGATGTATTTCTGTTTTTAATACTTTTGTGACAACCTAACACAACAAACCTCATACAAAGCTTCTACGTTTTACTTTTGACAATATTTTTCTTAACAAAGTGAAACTGGTCAAGTGAATAAATATCTTTAACATTGAATTTTCAAACCTTCTTTGATATATATTTCCGCTCGTGCGGAACTTTACAAAAGAATATCACTTAACACAGTTTACCAAGCATTCGCTAATTGTTTAATTGATTTAGGACTTTGTGCAGACCCAAGCAGACACGATTTAGGATCCTGCGTCGACCCGCTCGGCCCTCCAACCTCGGCCCGGTGGAATATCGAAAATATAACTAGAAAGAGAGAGAGACAGACAGACAGAGACAGAGAGACAGAGAGGGGAAGGCTGCACCATAAAGAGGCTGGTACTTCTTTCATTCAGTTGAGTAGACTGAAGATACGAGAAATAAAGAACTTGCTCAAGGACTCAATCCACCGATGTTCAAGGGGTGGAACCCAACACAATGATGACCATGCGCTTATTTACACACAACACACACACCAAACACACACACCACACAAACACACACACACACAGCGTTTGTTTGATAGGTATGTGTAGGTGTGTGTTAATTATATCTTTTCGGCAAATTCCATCGTAACTTAATTTTACTGCAGACATTTTGTTCAATATGTATAATGCGGCGCGCGCACACACACACGCGCGCACACATACACACGCACACACGCACATTCATACACACACACACACATCCACACACACACATTCTCACACACACACACACACACATGCACGAAACAGAACCAAGTTCTGTTTTAGTTCTTTCTTCTTTCCTCTTCAAAGTCCGTAGATGACATTCCTGCGTATCTCCTCCACCCGATCCACTCCACCACTCCACCCGTATACACAACGTGTGTTTAATATTGATGACGGTGTTTATTAACAAGGAACTATTCTCACAGAAGTAGCAGCGGGCTCGGCAGCAGCAGCAGTGAGGGTATTTAGGTGTGGCTGCTGTCTCGGCCAACTTTTCCTCGCGATGTTTATTAATTAAAAAGCATATTTCTATCAGTCAATTTTTAACATCAAACACCTTTTGTAATGAAAAACTAACAAATTAAGCAAAACAAAAATTAGGGAGAGGGGAGAGTGGGGAGAGACGGACAGACAGACAGGGGTGGGGGGGGGAAAGGGCGACAGGGTGAGGAAGTGGATTAATCAAAGCGCGGTGTTTGAGATTAATGAGAACGGAGATACCCCACAACAACCGCTGAATTATTAGCGCCATCACAGCCACCACTTCAGCACGGAGTTCGCACACACCAACCCCTTCACCACATCGCCATCGTCTGCCATAATCAAGGGATCCTTCCAACCCCCGCCCTACACACACACATACATGCGCGCTCACGCTCACGGCTCCGCCATGTCGTGCCCGCGTGGCTTCAAACGATTGTTGACGCGTGAGGAAGTCAACCTACGTAAATATAATTAGGTTAATGTTTACAAATTAACTTAACGAACAACCCTCAGAATCATGCAGTGATTCAGGGAATGGGTGGAGTTGGATGGAGCTCAAGTAATTAATCCCCGCATGAAGAGA
>NC_043012.1:36103595-36111095 GCF_006345805.1 Octopus sinensis
TATATATATATATATATATATATATACGACGGGCTTCTTTCAGTTTCCGTCCACTAAATCTACACACAAGGCTATAGTAGAGGACATTACTCCAAGGTGCCATGCAGTGGTACTGGAAGGCAAAGTTCTTACCATGCAGCCACTCCTGCGCCAGTATGGCCATCATTTATCACAAAGTCAGCCCCTGCATGTGTTAAAACAAGGCGACATCTTTTATTAAATTTTATATATACACATATGTGTGTGTGTGTATGTGTGTGTGTGTGTGTAAGTATATGTATACATATACATGTGTGTATTTATATGTATGTATGTACATATACATCACGATTGTTTCACGTGCCTACTATTATGTGTGTGTGTGTATATGTATGTATGTGTGTCTACAAGAATTCAGCCTTATTTCTCACACAGCACACCACCTCTTCACACGTCCCACCTAAATGTGGTGATTCAAGTGTTTGTTAACAACAACAACAACAACAACAATGATGGTGATGATGATGTGCTCCGCTGCTCCACCCCGGATCATATTCTATGTCAAAAATCTATAAATGACAAACATATTTACTGATTTGTTACATCAAAATCCGCCGTTAACCCTCCAGCCTCGCTAATTAACGTTTGAGCATGTCAACTTGGCCGGGACACAAGCATTCGTGAAAATTAATATTTTCAAAGCGAGCGTTCACACATTCTTGTTTTTTTTTACAAAATAATATAACCAGGGTGCTTAAGGGCGGGTATGGGGCGGTGTTCAACCGGTAAATACATTCAACTTCATCTTTCAAGTATGAGCCTTTGATTATCTGCTGAGACCCGCCTTAAAAAAAGTGTGCGTGTGGGGGGGAAATTAAACAGAAGCTTAGCACCCTTCAATTTTAAGAGCCCTTCTTATCCTGGGCCCCCAAAGGAGTCTAGTCTCGTTTTGCTAAATTTCTTTCGAAGGGCCAAGGCATGCCATTCAGACTGATTCCTTGATGGCGCATGTGTGGGTCAGAGGCTGGAGTGTGAGAGTAACTTTATGCCGAACAGTCGAGTGCGCCATTTCTGGATGGAGTGCAGGATGAGTGTGTGTGTGTGCATCAGAAGTGCTGTCCTAGATCCGAGAGCAAAGCTCCAGTGTGGGCTTTCGCTGAGTTCTATAGAGCACCAGTGAAGTTGGGGGAATAAAGTACCGTCTGGTTCTGAAGATTAGGGTCAGTCATTGAGATTTTTTAGCCTAGCTAGATTAAGGATGTGCTTTCGGCGAAAGGGATCTTTTGTGATAGGGAACCCCAACAAGTGAGGTGATTCTGAGGGACTTTGTTGGATGAACGGGGTTCTGGTGATGTTTTCTTGATTTGTGGGGCGTTTAACATTTCGTTCTGTTGAAAAACACATCATCATCACCACCACCACCACCACCACCACCACCACCACCACCACCACTACCACCACACCACCACCATCATCATCATCATCTTCATCATCATCATCGCTGACACCATCATAATCGCTGCTATCATCATCATCATCATCATCACCATCCTGTATAGCAGTGATAATATCTCATCTTGTTGTGGATGTCTCTACTTGGTGAGGTGGTGATGACGTTTGGAACTTGGAAGATAGAACAGCGTCTGCGGAATTGGTAATTGGCATTTGAAATGGGGTTTACAGATTGTTGATTGTGTGTGTGTGTGTGTGTGTGTGTGAAAATAACTATATTGCAAATATAAATATGAATGTATTAAAACAAAACCACTGACACAAATACATTGCTGCTGTGTTTATATTATTATATACATCGACTGTATGTGTAAATATACATGAGATAATACGCTGATGGCATATCTCTATTTATTACACACACACACACACACACACACACACACACACACACACACACACACACATATACACACGTAACTGAAAAAATCCTGGAAGTACGTATAATAATTCTGCTGGCGAGCACAGGGTGAATTCTGAAGGGGGCGAGCTTTATACGGTACTTGTTCTTAACAGAATCTAATCTACCATAACTATATATATATATATATATATATATATACATACATACATACATATATCGTTATATATATGTACATACAATGTTGTGTGGTAATATAATATATATATGTATATATATATATGTATGTATATATATGTATGTATATGAGCATATATATATTACACAAGATTTACATATATACATATATATATTATATATGTATATTCCATATTCCATCTTTCATTTGCTATATATATATAGACTTATATAAATATATATAGAGACTTTATATATATATATATATATATATATATATATATATATATATATATATATATATATATATATATATATATATGTATGTATGTTTGCATTTATACACTGACACAGACGTATATGTTACTTACATATTATGTTTACGTGCAGTGATATACATATCTGTAAATGCGTATGTGAGAATATATATGTGTGTGTTTATGCGTGTGTGTGTGCGTGTGTGTATGGGTGCGTTTGTGCGCGTGCGCGCATGCATGCGACAGTGTCACTTATATTTTTGGTAGCGAGAAACATGAAGTGTCAGAGACTTTCGAAGAATATCGTCGTAATATCTGAAGCTGTTTTCCCCTCAGAGATATTCTTGAATGGTTTGATCTACCTTCGCAGGCACCGAGGGGCGTCTTAATAAGTGTCTACACCCTCATAAGACAACAGAAACCCGCTGGGCCGAGGGTTGAACTATTTATGAAGCTCCGACAGACGATGTGGGCTGGAAGTTCCTCCAGCCCCCAACGGGGACACTTGGGTGTGTTTATATCATATTGATGTATACACATATTTATATAGTTTTATATACACACTAATACATACACGTACACACATGCATATACATACATACATACATATACATACATGCATATATATATATATATACACACATATATCTATATATTTATGCATACATATATACATATATATACACATATATATATATGTATATACATATATACACATACAGACATATGTATATATATACAAACATACATATATATATATACACATATATATGTATGTATGTATGTATATATGCATATACATATGTCTGTATGTGTATATATGTATATATGTATATATATTATATATATATATATATATATATATATTATAATGTTTACACACACACACAGGTTATATATATAAATTCTTTATCTATAAATGAATATACATATATATATATATATATATTTACATGCTTATATACATATATATATATATTTATATATACATGTACACGTATAAAAATGGCTACAATGTATATTTACACACATACACTAATATGTATGGAATCTAATGTGTGTGTGTGCGTGTGTGTGTGCGCGCGCTTGTTCCTTGCAGTCAGACATTCATAGAAGTGAACGGACATGTGAAGCCTTCGTCAGCAAAACTTCAAACACAATTGTATGGATGCATTTTCTGTTTCTATATATTGTTACGAAGTATTCTGATGATACACGGAAACAGTCGAAATATCACGAACGAAAATCTGTTCGATAAGCTCTGTAGAAAAAACTTTGCTCAGAGCCCCAAACACAGAACCCAGCGTTAAAGATATTATATCAGGTTTATAATATTAACTGAAAGTATCTATTTGCTATAATAATTACTGGAATAAATATTTCAAAGCTGTAGTCGGAAGTATTTCTGTTGTTCAGAGCGAATAACGAGGGACCTGATCGGAAAGAAAGAAATATTAAGTTGTGTGCCATAATATAATAATATTTGAACGATGTATTGCAAATGGAGGCTCCATCGAACAACTTATGGGAAAAAGATTGATTGTATTTTCACGTCATTTCGTATTAGCTGTCCATGTATACATACATACATACATACATACACACACACACACACACTCACACACACATGTATATATATATTTATAATATTAGGGAGTATAACTCTAAACTTACTGGGAAAAATTCAATTTAGTATTAAATAAAATTTCACAATATAAATATATAATATATATAAATAAAAAAACACTATTATGTATTTCAAACGATGATAGACATAAACCATATCATATAGAAAAAAATAAAATATATTATAAAATATATATCTAGATCTAATATATCATATTTTTTCTTTAAGATATGGTTTATATCTATCATTGTTTGAACTACATAATAGTGGTTTTTCTCTAATTTATATATATATAATATTATATATATATATATATATATATATATAACATATATATATATAATATGCATATATACATACGTATATGTACATACTTACATATATATGTATATACCTATGCTTATATGGGTACAGGACGTCATAAAACGTAAACATGAAATACGAAATACGAAAACATGGAATACGAAATTTATTTGCGAACAACGAAAGAAACAAATGGAAGACAAGACAAGTAACATAAAGAACGACCCTTCATCAGTTGTCGGCTTTCTTATCTGCTCCACATTTCGAGCAATTACAAGATGTGCCTTCGAGAAAACAGTGGCAAGGTACAAAATCACGGTGGTGTTCCAGCATGACCGTTGTCGCATGGCTGGAACGTATAAAACACTATATATAAATATGTATAGATGTGTGTGGTGTGTGTGTGTGTGTGTGTGTGTGTGTGTGTGTGTGTGAAAAGCTCTAATCAATGGCCTAAGAGCTGAGTGTTTAGTGCAAACACACTTAGTCAAAATAAGAGCGATTGTTCTGCCCTATCAACCCTCGACTCCCTGAATGAAGCTCTCAGTCTCAACGAAATAATATGAGACACTCTGCTTTATGTATTGAGTTCTATTTCTCGATTTTGAATAAACAATCCAACCTAGATATGTATATTTAGATCTCAAATATAAGATGGCTAGTTTTATCTAATGTTGATTGCATCCGTTACAGTCGCATATTGTGATTAACTACATCTTCTAACATTATGATGGATTTCCGAGGCCCCCGAAACAGCTGTTGGACTTATAACACCTCTCTACCACCCCTTTAATTTTCTCTGTCGTTTGCACTCTGTGTACGTTGAACCTGTTAATATAAATATCTCTATATTTAGACTTTAAAATTCATCGTTCGAAAGTTCCCACCTTTTACTCTCTCTCGTTTTGCATGTATACATATGCACATATTTTGTATTTCATGCCCGAACTGTTATATCAAATATATCTAATTTGTTTATCTGCATAATTACCTCTCTCTCGCTCCCTCTCCCCCTCTCTCTCTCTCTCTCTGTATATGTGTGTGTGTGTTAGTGTTTGTATGTTATACATGTATCTGTAAATACGCGCATAATGTATATCAATATGTTTACATGTATATAGATATCTGTATAAAAAATGTGTGTATAAACATGTATGTAGGCTTGACATACATATACGTTTCTAGTATAATACGATAGTGAGAAACGTAGACACGTGGCAAGGTCACCGAGGAAGATATCAAACCGTATGTGAGCTGAGAAACATTTCCAAATATGTGGGAAGTGGTAAACGAAAGGAAACGTGTAGTTCTGCAACAAACGGATAAAGTTCTGAAATTTTTTCTTTTTATTTACAAAGATAACTCAAGTTTCAAAATTAGTCAATGAAAATTATTTCAAGAACAACTTAGCAAATGGGTTTTATGCATTAATGCTGGAGAAAAAAATATATATTTCTCGTGAAAACAATATTTTATGTGCAAAATAATATTTAGAGCTTAAAAGGGTGTCGGCAAAACTGGTTATCTTTCCTTGAGTATTGATACTTGTACGTACAGGGTATACTTCAATTTGTTTGGTACAGCAAAGATTGCTTATACGAAACATACTGATTGGAATGCATAAATACACACACATACAATACACACGCACACTACACCACACCACACGTACAAACACACGTGCACACGCTTATATATATGTTTGTGTATGCACCGACCTCCTAGAGGCCAGATATATTTACCAGACATATGGACCTGGACAAATTTCTATTATCTTACTGGCGGACGCCTACCCAACTGGATTAGACAAACTCTTGAACAAATATGAGCCTTTCTCTCATTCAACAGACCCCACTACTTGTAGATTCTAACATCCTCTCGATGACACCTATTCCCAAGATAAAACACTCAACATTAACAATATTCTTCCAGCTGAAGTAGGAGATTTTTCTGGCACATGCAACCAGTTTGTCTTGTTTAAAGTGATATAACTTAGCTTCAAGAAAGAAATTATCCTAATTTCCTTTTGAATATATGTATTTTCTTATATTTTCCCATTGAGTAGCCATGTTATACAAGCTCGAATGATTGCCGGCTGGCACACGATACGCCTTATATGAGCACATTACAATATTGCACTTTCCAAGCAAGAAACTTGGGATAACTCACGTAAAACTCCAGCCTGTATTCATTGAATTATATATACAATTGAATAAGTCCCAACATGAGCGCTAGTAGAGAAAGTTACGAAATATATGTTTGTGGGTTTGTATGTGCATATATATAAATATATAAAGTGCATATTTATATATATATATATATATATATATATATATACATGCACACATACACACGCACACCACACACACACATACATACACACACACCTACACACCCACACACCACACACACACACACACCACACACACAATATATATATTATATATATATATAATATATATATATATATATATTATATAGACAGACCACACACACACTTGTGAGCTTGTAAAATGTCCATTATATTTTTTGAAATTGGGTCGTGTAGGCGAATTTCACTTTAAATAAATGTTATTTTTACTTTGAAAATGAAAAAAAGAATCGCAAGTCGGTCATCAATCTGTCATATGTCGTCAATCTGTTTAGGTTTCCTTCATTTAGACTCATTTTTCTAACAAATTTCCTCTGACATATCGTCAGAACACCAATATCCTTAATTCAACTTCCATTCTGAAGTATTTCTTCGCATTCTTTAATCATTCGCCATCAGGTTTTTAGCTATCGTCTGCACTTCTTTCACTCTTTCTCTTCTCAACGCCGACCTGACATTAAGTAGTCAAGTAAACTTTTAAGAATGCCTTCCGCCATTGCATGCTTTACACATCCTCTTCATACATCCTACTCTTTATACAACACACACACACACACACACACACACTTGCATATTGTTACATATACATTGGAAGCTTAGCTGAATAGATCGTGCCTTACATAAACAGATAATGAAAAGCAATTGTGATATATAAAACAATATTGTTTAATGAAATTCCAGATTTTTCAAAGTAAATTTAGTCATTTCAGCAACAAACGGATAAAGTTCTAAAAGTTGTTGCGCAATTGCATTTTCAATTTTTTTTCTTTTTTTTTTTTAAGGCGGCGTTCTGGGTTCAAATTCCGCCGATGTCGATAACATAAGTACCTGTTGAACACTGGAGTCGATGTAAATTTCAGGACTTTAGTAGAAAGGATTATTATTTTTATTTTCAATGTTTTTTTCTTCATAT
>NC_043012.1:36131095-36133595 GCF_006345805.1 Octopus sinensis
TGTTTATATAGGTGTGTGTGTATGCATTTATATGCGTGTGTATGTTTATTTATATCCATGTATACATACATACATACATACAAACATACATACATACAAACATACATACATACATACATACATACATACATACATACATACATACATATATATATACGTATTTGAAAATAGAAAATTACACTTTAACAGGCAATTTTACAAGCTAGAAATAGCAGCCAACACGGCCAAAAAACTACACTTTTATAGAAAATTTCGAAGTAAATATATATATATATATATATATATGTGTGTGTGTATGTGTGTGTGTGTGTGTGTGTGTATGCATATATAAGTGGGGGAGGACATATTTACAAAAATACATAGAAATATATTTAACACACACACACACATACACAAACGCACACACACGTGCGCACGTGTGTATACATTCGCATAGATTCATTTTCCTATTTGAATTATTCATTTCCTGACCCATTACAACTCGTCATTTGAATCCGGTATGACGTCATCTGCCACTAGGTCACATGACAGGCGGTCGAGGTGTGTAATCTCAGTTTTAAAGATACAGCAATAACTTGCATAGGTTCTCCTATGATGTCGATGGTGTTGATGGTGTTGTTTGTTAATGATGATGATGATGATGGTGATGGCAGTTGTAGTGGTAGTCGTTGTGATGGTGATGATAGTGGTGAGGGTGATGGTGGAGGTGGTGGTGGTGGTCCTCGTCGTGATGGTGGTGGTGATGGTCGTCGTCTTCATGATAGTGGTGGTGATGGTGGTGGTAGTAATGGTCGTCGTCTTCGTGATAGTGGTGGTGATGGTGGTGGTTGTGGTGGTGGTGATGGTCGTCGTCGTGATACTGGTGATGGTGGGGGTAGTGGTGGTGTTGGTGATGATGGTGGTGGTGGTGGTCGTCGTCGTCGTGGTGGTGCTGGTCGTCATCGTTCCGCGAATTTTCTAACTTCCGGGAAGTTTGGTCGAAAACTTCCTGGGATTTTCCGAGGATTTTCGTACTTCCGAGAAGCTTGGTCGAAAACATCCTGGGAAGTATTGGTTTGGTCGAAAATTTCCCGGGAAGTTCCGAGGAATGTCTAACTTCCGGAAAGTTCGGTCGATAATTTCCTGGGAAGTTCCAAGGATTTTCTAACGTCCGGGGAATTTGGTTGAAAGCTTCCAGGAAACTTCCGAAAATTGTCTAACTTCCTGGAAATTTGGTCGAAAATTCCTAGGGAATTTTCGAGTTTTCTTACTTCCGGGAAGTTTGGTCGAAAACCTCATAGGAAATGCCGAGGTTTTCTAACTTCCGGAAAGTTTGGTCGAATAACTCCTGGGAATTTCGGAGGATTTTTTAACTTCCGGGTAGTTCGGTCGAAATCTTCCTTGTAAGTTCTGAGGATTTTCTAACATCCGGGAAGTTTGGTCGAAAATTCCATGGGAAGTTCCGAGAGTTCTCTAAGTTTCGGGAAGTTTGGTCGGAAACCTCCTGGGAATTTCGGGGTATTTTCTAACTTCCGGGAAGTTTGTTGGAAAATTTCCTCGGAATTCCGAGGATCTTCTAACTTGCGGGAAGTTTTGTCGAAAACTTCCTGGGAATTTCAAACTTCCGGGAAGTTTCGTCTAAAACTTCCTGGGAAGTTCTGAGGATTTTCTGACGTCTGGGGAGTTTGGTCGAAAACTGTCCGAGAAGTTCCGACAGTTTTCTAACTTCCGAGAACTTCGGTCGATAATTTCCTGGGAAGTTCCAAGGACTTTCTAATGTCCGGGGAGTTTGGTCGAAAGCTTCCTGGGAAGTTCCGAGGATATTCTACCTTCCGGAAAGTTTGGTCGAAAACTTCCTGGGTATTTCCAAGGATTTTCCAACTTCCGGAAAGTTTTGTCTAAAACTTCATGGGAATTTCCCAGGATTTTCTAACTTCCGGCAAGTTTGGTCGAAAACCTCCTGGGAAGTTCGGAGGATTTTCTAACTTCGACCCACAGGCACTCTCTTAAAAACACTTACCTTCAAACACACACGTATTCACTTACCTCCATCAACAGATTCGTAAAACATACACACGCACATACACTCACACACCTCCCTTACACACATACCATATACACATCCTATACACACTGGAAACTCGGCCCAAATGCTTTCCCTTCAGAGCAAACAAAATTATCTTATTTCACGAATAAATGGTGTCTGAATATTTTCTCAGAATGCGCACTTTAAGTGCTCCTTGAAGTTACAACTGTTTCCGGGAAAATGCTCGGCAAGTTCCACTGAAGTAGTATTATTTTGCCTGACGTCAACCCATTCAAACCATAACATTTTTAACATCTATTTATGAAATATTCATCGCATTACCTCGTGTGCGTTCTTTACTTTAAACGTCCCCGCCACATTTAAAACAAAACTATCGTGAACCAGTATAAATTTAAATAAAGATGTATTATTACCATTATTAATGATAACAATATGGTAGCAATCAAGTTTACACCTTTACAGGCAAAACATAAG
>NC_043012.1:36138595-36139904 GCF_006345805.1 Octopus sinensis
ATACAGATAGGTGTGTGTATATGTATATATATGCATATATATAATATATATATCCAGTCATTTATTTTCTTATATCATGTAGTTATATATACACACACACACATACACGCACACACACACACACGCACACACACACACACACACACATACACACATATGATCGCGCGCGTAGAGAGTTAGAGAGAAAGTGAAGGAAAGAAGCAGGAAAATATGTAAACGATTAGAAATTTGCACGAAAGGTAAAAAAAAAGGGGTATAGAAAATTAGTACTACAAAGGAGTACTTAAAAAGAGTACAAAATGCATGCAGTTTATTAATTCGTGCGCAGTCAGGGATTCCAGAGCAAGCCTTTAATTTCACGCTTGAGACGTTAGTTCAAATTGTCTGGTGAACGCCTCAGACGTGAAACTCCGAGCAGGCAACGAGTGAATCACAACGACGACATGTTTCCGCAAATAACAGAAAAGTATATATTATTTAATCTACACCAGATGTTTGCTATCTTTATACACCTGAATTCGTGTATACACCTATTGTTGGAGTTCGGTACTTATCGTAGTTGGCACTTTTATTTCGTTCGTTTTACGGATATGATTTCCTTGGTACATATTATTTGTTGTTCGTATATATACATATGTAGTGTTCTGAATATGTATATATATAATATATATATATATATATATATATATATATTATATATATATATATATATATATGTATATATATATGTATATATATTATATATTATATACATGTTTATATATATATGTATGTATATATATATGTATATGTATATACATATTATATATATATATGTATATATATTATAATATATATATATATATAATATATATATATATATATATATATATATATATATTGCAGTTGCGTGTACTTGCGTATAATATATTAGTTTGTGTACATATGTTACGTTATGATTATATTTCTTCTCTGTATTTAATCGAATGAGTTAATATGTTATCTTCACTTTATTGGTGCTTTATTTTATCTATTTTACACACACACACATACATATAACAAACGAATGGAAAAGACGATTCCTTCGAAGGGGTATAAAACACCCAATCCACTGGGACGGCAGTTGAATACCACAGAAGTAGAGGTATAAATACAAATTACAAATAATTAATTAAAGAAATACAATTGACAATCTAACAATTAATTACATTATAATATGATATAATATACTATAAAATATAATATAATACAAGTTAACATAACATAACCAAATTTATAGAAACAAATAAAGCCAACAATTTGGTTCGACTTATATCCATTGTTTGATTTA
>NC_043012.1:36142504-36177504 GCF_006345805.1 Octopus sinensis
TCGAAACACCCACTCATATACATGCAGATAGACCACATAGATATGTGTGTAAATACATATGTATACACATATACATACACGTGCGTATTTTACCCACGTTTATTATACACATACATACACACATACGTACATGCATGCATACATAACTACCTCCCCTGCTCTTTCTAACATATTGTCTGGGACCTTTTACAGGCCCACCCCTCCCCTCCAAAATGTCTCCTTATCAATTCCTTAATTTAATGAGCACCCATAAAAATAAGATGAAAGAACTCCCTGAAATATTGCAAGAAGTCAGTATTGAAATTGGAAGCCTTCTTCTGACTCCCTTCTTTCCCCCAAAACTGACACGAGAGGGGAATCTCCTTCCCTTATATGAGAGAAAAAAACCTCCCTTATATCAATACTGAAGTATTGATATAAGAGAGCTTTTTTTTTTCTCTCTTGAGTCTGCACTATAGAAAGTAGGGTACGTTTTCATTCCATTTTCTGCACAAATGTAACCAGTAACCAGAACCCGCCCCTTATCCTTTGTATCTGCACTATTATTGAAATTAGGGTCCTTCCTCTTCCTTTATCCCAGAAACTATTAAAATTAGGGCCAATTCCTTTCTCTTCTGTTTGCACTAAGGAAATTGAGTCATCTTGGGTTCTACAGTTTGAAAATAAGGACGAATTACCAAAACTGTGCTCCATATTCTCAAACTTGAAAATTATTTCCTCGTGTTGATAAGAGGGCCTGTCTTCCTTTCTAACACAAAATCTAATATTAGCTACAAACTCCTCTCTATTTTTAACATGGAAATTAGTTGTCCCCTTTCCTGATTCAATTACCATAATCATATCTACAGCAACTTGGTTTTCCATGTTGAAAATTAAGAGCTATGTATTTTCTTTTTAATATTTACATTTAAGGGCTGCTTCTTTCTTATTCTCAGAGTTAATATGTTGGAGTCTGCAGTAGTATATGTTGTTGTAATGCTTGTTAGAACAATACTTTTGTCTTCCCAGTATAAACAAGAGAAATTACTAATAATATTTACACAATCTCTGAAGATTTGACAATGCATTCAGATTGTAATATATTCCTTCTATAACCCATATTCATTGTTAATGAAATGTGCATAAGATGATGTAACTAAATATCTAAACAAACTCTCCTTCTTTGTTTTATTTTACCCCCACCCCGCACGTACACAACATATATGTATGTGTATTTCTCTATCTATGCATTTGTCTACCTCTACAGACTCCCAGAAGCACCAAAAAGATGAAATGGTCAATGACAACCAGGAAAGAAGTTGTTGTCCCTGTGATTCTGTCACCTACAAATTGATCTTCAAAGGTCTTTGGTCTCGACGGACTCACCCGAAGGACTTCCCAACACGTATGTTCATCAATCATTTAACTAATTAATGACATATCTAACTAATATCTTCGTCATATAAACTATATGTATTATAACACACAACTATGTAGAACATGCACCCCAATTTAGAGTCCTAAACTGTCTTAAGAGCCTTATAAACACCATGTATAGCATACAGTGTTTCACAGTTCCTTTAAAGAAGATCAGCATTGCACACTAGACATATTGGGTGGCACCATCCTCTGAGAGGGGCCGAGGAAAATTTTACAAGGGTGCTGGTGTCAAAGGGATCCAAAGATTTGTCTTTTGATTGCACTAATTTTCAAAAAGCATTTCCGATATTTTTCCCGTGAGAATTATTTGATAATCTTAAATGTTGGCAAGTCGTGTTGACATTCCATAATATGTATTGATGAAATGCCTTATGTACGAATAGTCTTTTAATGGTATTCTTTTAATGGTGATAAATCTGTCAGCAGTAATTCTTTACGGGGTGTTTAATCACATTGACTTGTAGCAAGGCGTTGAAAGAGTGTTGGTAACAGAAAAGGGGTAATAGTTAAAAAATGTTTGATAACTACACGAGAAGAACCAGGTGATTGTTCAAGGTGTTAAAATCTGTGAGCACCAAGCAAATTCTTAACAACTTCAGCAAAAATTTCTTAATCCAAATAAAATCCTGCATTTTCAAAGAACATAAACGAAAAACAAAGAGAAAGAGAAATCATATGTAACAAATATTTTTTAATGGTAGCCTTAGTAACAATGTCTGTCATTGAGGAATTGCTGTCATTGTAAATAAACAATGTTTTAGTAGAAAATTTAGCCATCGCCAGCTGAACTATATTACACTACAAACTATTGTTCCTCCCTGCTTTTACCATACAATCATAGCAAGGAGAAGGGGATGTACATTGTAGGATGGGCCTAGGGTACTGAAATACCCTGGATACTAAAGTAAATACTTTAACCCAATAAATTAGTTTTCATTATTCATTTTTATGTAAAACATAAAATGAATATACAAGGGTGGGCAAAAGTAGATATACAATTGCCCAATACAAGTAGAGCCTTCTTTTCATTTCTCTATTTCTTGATCAGAAATCTGTGATTATAATAAAATAATTATTCCAGATATTTATGATATGACTGGAAATTTGACAAACGATGTGAATGAAAGTAGATCATTCCATTCCTATCAAGCAACTGTATACCTACGTATAATAATGGTTTGTGATTTAGAGACAAGGCCAGCAATTTTCGGCAGAGGTGGGGGTTAGTGGAAACTATCGCCCCCTCCCCCAGTACAAGACTCGTACTTTATTTCATAAGCCTCAAAATGATGAAAGGCAAAGTTGAGCTTGGTAGGATTTGAACTCAGAATCTAAAGAAATATTGCAAGATATTTTGTCCAATGCTCAAACGATTTTGCTACCTCTCCACTTTATCTCGATTTAATAACAACAATAATAATAATAATAATAAATAATAATAATAATAATAATGATGATGATGATGATGATGATGATGATGATGGTGATTTCTTTTACTTGCCACCAGTTGAGTACTGAGGTCGATGTTATCGACTTAGCCCCTCCCCTCAAATTTCAGGCGCGGTGCATATTATTAGAAAGGCGGCGAGCTGGCAGAAACGTTAGCACGCCGAGCGAAATGCTTAGTGGTATTTTGTCTGCCGCTACGATCTGAGTTCAAAATTCCGCCGAGGTTGACTTTGCCTTTCATCCTTTCGGGGTCGATTAAATAAGTACCAGTGACGCACTGGGGTTGATATAATCAACTTAATCCATTTGTCTGTTTTTGTTTGTCCCCTCTGTGTGTAGCCCCTTGTGGGCAGTAAAGAAAAAAGAAAGGATTTCTATTATTATGATAATGATGATAATAATCCTTTTTACTAAAGACACAAAGCATTAAATTTGGAAGGAAGGAAGTAGTCAATTGCATCAACCCCAGTGTTTCACTGGTACTTAATTTATTGACTCTGAAAGGATGAAAAGCAAAGTCGACCTCGGTAGAATCTGAACTCGAAATGTAAGAACAGATGAAGTGCCACCAAGAATTTTGCCTGATGTGCTAACGATTCTGCCAGCTAAATCTTTCTACTCTCGGCAGAAGGCCTAAAATTATGGGAGAGGGGACTAATTAGTTGCATGACCCTAATGAGACATTTTGGGTTTTTTTTTTTACCCTTGATTTTAATTGTGATTTTGGTGGACAATTGCTAGAGGTCACGAGGTCATGAGGTCAACTAAATGTGATGTCATTCTAAATTCTCATTCTGACCTGGTTCTTCAACCCAGTTCACCAATGGTTCATACGCTTCGCTGATTTTTTGTGTGTGGCCTTTTGTCATGAATGACATGCGGTCACTTCAACCTCTAATTTGACCATCATTGTCAGATACAGGATTTGTGACACACTGACCTTTAGTCATAAATCGTCTTTAGTCAAACTGACCTTTGTTTATATGTAAGGCTTCAAATACATTGACTTGTTAGTTCATGATTTGTGTATCACAATGATTCCTCATCACCACAACAATCACAACAACCACAACCATCACCATCAACACTATCATCATCACTACCATCACCATCACTAACATCACCACCACAACTATCTTACTATTACTACTACTACTACTACTACTGCATCCTCACCAACACCACCATTTCCACCACATTGGTATTATTACCCCCACCACCTCCACCTTCAACACTCCACCATCACCACCACCATCACCATCAACACTATCATCATCACCATTATCAACCCCCCATCACTACCACCACCTTCGCTAACATCACCACCACCACAACCATCTCCACTATTACTACCACCTCCATCTTCAACACTCCACCATCACTATCAGCAAGACCACCATTACTACTACTCCTACCACAACCCATTCTATCACTGTCCCCATTGCCTATACATCACCTCTCTCTTTCCTCCTCTCCAGAGACCCACCTGTTGCATTGGTCCAGCGTCGTCGGTGCATCCCACAGCGCAGAGTACAACATCTGGCAGTATGGAGGGATGGCGTCCCGTGCAGTGAAGTACGTCTGTGAGTACGGCTCATCAAATGTCCTCGAGGGTGAAATGAGAAAACATGTAAGTACAATGGCAAGGAGGGGGGGTCAAAGATATGTCTTAGTTGTTGCAGGGGAGGGCGTAAAGAGGGAGGGGTTCGTGAGAGCAAAATTGGGTTCTGATTGTTGTTGCTGTTGTTGCTGTTGTTGTTGTTGTTGTTGTTGTTGCTCTTGTTCTTCTTGCTGTCGCATTGTTTTATAGATGTTGTTATTTTTCATTGATTGTCATTGTTGTTGTTGTTGTAAAGTCATTTCCATTTGGTGCTCAAAAGTTTCTGCCAATCTGCAATTATCAATAAAATAATGACCCTTTCTATTAAAGGCACAAGGCCTGAAATTTTAGTAGGGGGAGTCACAATCACATTGACCCGAGTAATTTATTGACCTCGAAGGGATGAAAGGCAAATTCAACGTTGGTGGAATTTGAACTTGGCATGTAAAGACAGACGAAATACCTCAAAGTATTTCATCCGGCATGCTGGAGCAATTCTACCAGCTCACAGCCTTAATGATGATGATGATGATAATAATAATAATAATAATAATAATAATAATAATAATAATAATAATAATAATAATAATAATTCTGCAATTTGTGGGGAAGGGAATAGTCGATTAAACTGACCCCAATATATATATATATATATTTCAAAATGTAACTACATTTGAATCGTTGGCAATTTTCTTCCTCCGTCTTCCTTTTCTTTTGGACTTTCCTTTGTTTCTGAAGAAGAGCGTCTGCTCGAAATGTTAAACCATCTTTCTTTCCTTCTCTGAGCGTCTGCTAATACTTTATATGTACCACGTCCTCTTGTTGTTGTTTTTTTGTATTTGTTCTTCTTTTTTGGATTTACTATATATATATATACTAGCACTATATACTAGCAACGCCAGGTCATAGTGCTAGTACATGCATATACAGCTGCGTGCGTGCGCACATACACGTGAGTACTGTCCAAATCTCCGACCAATCACATACAGCTAGCAAACTTTCAATTGGCGTATCAAGTTTCGGGCATTTTGATTGGGTTTTGGATAGAAAATTCACAAAAAAGTCACTTCTACTGATTTTTTAATGGCTTTGCGGGGTGACTGGGAAAATGTAAAGATATGCACGACCACCCTTGGACGGTTTTGAATGACCATAGAAAGCGCGAGCCCTCTAACTGAAAAATTGGGGATTTGTATAAAAGACACACACACAGACATTTTGCCATTTACATATACATATATATATATATATATATTATATATATATATATATTATATATATATATATCAGGGTGCATAAGGTTTTTGAGGACATACCTTTTTGGGGTCATTGCTGCATTATTGCTTTGTATAATCTTTGTTTCAGAAAATAATAATGGCAGACCCTCAGCTTACTCAAGAAATGAAGAGACATGCTGTTATTGTGATTATAAAGGCTGAGCATAGAAATATCTCGAATTTTAAAAGTTGCCAGATCTTTCGTCTACAAAGTTTGTAAGGAGTTTGAGACTGAAGAGGGAAACATATCACCAGTTTCAAAGCATAAAAAGCATTCTAAACGCTCTGAAATCATCAGAACACCTGAATTTATCCAGCAAGCTCAACAGACTATTGATTACAATCCCAGAAAGTCCATGAGGTCAATAGCAAAAGATTTTGCAACAGAAATGTTGTCCACGAAGACATCAGAAATAAGTCTTATATGATGAGGAAAGGTGAATTTGTCAGAAAAAGCAAAAGAAAATCACTACATCAGATCTAAAAGAACCTTAAATAAACTGAAAAATCCAACAGAAGAAGATTTGACTTGGTTTTTCCAAAACGAGAAAAACTTCGACGAAGATCAGAAAGTTAACAGAAGAAATGACAGATGGTTATGTGCAGACTCTTCTGAAGTTCCAAGTGTTGTGCATACAAAATGTCTTGGTTTTAGGGGTTGTCAGCAATGAAGGACATGTGATGCCTCCTTACTTCTTTCCACAAGGCTTTTGAGTTAACTCTGCCACCTATATTGAGGTCCTGGAAACAATTGTTAAGCCCTGGATAGACAGTGTCTGCAATGGAAGGCCATATGTGTTTCAGTAAGACTCTAGTAACACAGGAATGGACGGCTGAAAATATTCATGATCACATAACCCCTAAGATTTGGCCTCCTAATTCCCCAGACCTCAATCCATTGAACTATTACATGTGGAGCCTTGTTGAGAGAGAGGTCAATGATCACGCCCATAACACCAAAGATTCTTTGAAAGCTGCCATAGTCAGAGTAATGTCCAAAATGAACCAGGACCACTTGATTCGAGCATGTAGATTATTTAGATCTCATATAGAAGCAGTTGTTGGAGCTGAAGGTGGCTTTATTGAAAAACATTATAGAAAAGGTTTATTTTTATCATCATAACATTTTTTGATAAATAAAGTTATTATCTGTTATTATTATTCTGTTTTTTAGAAACATAAATCTGTCCTGAAATATCTTATGCACTCTGTATGTCATCATCATCATCATTTAACGTCCGCTTTCCATGCTAGCATGGGTTGGACGATTTGACTGAGGCCTGGCAAACCAGATGGCTATATATATGTATGTGTGTATGTGCGTGTGTGTGTATAAATATATACACACACATACACACATATATATTTATATATAGAAATACACACGCGCTCACTGTACCCTTCTCTCTTTACACCCTCTCTCTATTTCATCTCTCACTCATCTCTATCTATCTCTTTCTCTCTCTCCCTCTCTCTCTCAATTCCCAATAGCCAGTAGCTACCCCAGGTGGATTCACCCAATTCAAATCTCCCCCACACAGTCCCTTCTCCTTCACCCTGTCCACCACCCCACGCATCCCTCTTATTTTGTCTGGCCTTCTCTGTCACTTCCTAACTACAGCAATAAATACAAGGGTTGTCATCCACCCACCACCCCAACCAGGCCCAGCGACAACAACTGTAGCTATACGACCACCACTACCTCCTCCTCCACCATCTCCACTACAGATACTACTACCTTCACCATTACACGTATTTATCAATACCACCACTACCACTATTTCCATACCACCACAAGGACCAACATACAACCAATCAACACCCCCAAGGTCAACACTACACCTCCATTATCACTAACAATACTACACCACCACCATTACCACCAGCACCCTCACTGCCACTGCCACCACCACCACCACTATCACTACTTAAAACATTGCTATCACTGCAACTACCATCACCACTACCTCCACAACCAGCCCCCACCACATCTACCACCACCACAACTACCCCAACCATAGCTACCACCACCAGTGCTACTAAATACCACCACGACCGCGACTACCACCACCACCACCTCAGCTACCACCAACAACAACAATATCACTACCACTTACTACATTGCCACCATTACCACTACCATCAACACTACGTCCACACAACCACCATCACTCACAGTTCTGCACCATCGCCACCACTAACATCACCGCTACCACCAACATGTACCTGTTGCCACCACCACCACCAACAACAACTACCCAGCCTTTACCCTAGGTAGATATCTTTTACTTACCTTCAGACACAGTCTCATAATCCCCCACCTCACCTCACCCCTCATATACCCAGATCCTGCATTAACTTAATACCTCCTCCCACCCCTACACCCTACACCGTCCTACAGCTGCTGCATCCTCTCCCACGTCTGCACCCTACCTCTCTTCTTACATCCACCCTTAACCCACCCCAGTAACTGATCCCATAATGCAGTTTTTTTTCATTTTCCCCATTCCAGTCTATAAAGTCTCAGGGCATTCTTTCATATATATATATTGATATAAATGTATGTATATGTATATATATGTGTGTGTGTATATGTATATATATATACACACACACATATATATATATAATGTGTGTGTTATGCATGTGCGTGTGTATATATGTAAATGTCTGTATGCATATGTGAACATGTCATTTATATGTGTATGCATGTATGTGTGTGTGTATATATGTATATACATACATACATATAAATATACATACATGCATACATATATGTATGTGTGTATCTAAGCATGTGTCTAAGAATATTTATTTATATCTATATGTGTGTATATAAGTACCAGACTTGAAATATATAGATATATATATATGCACCATCTGTGTCATTGTCCATGTGTGTCTATACATATTTATGCTTGTTTGTAACACTGTGTGTGTGTGTATTTACATGTGTCTATGCATATGTTTATATCTGTGTTAGTTTGTGTGTCTCTCAACAAACTCCTTCCTTTTAATTATTGTGTTTTAATATCTTTCTTGTTAATGCTGATGTTGTTGTAATTGTCCTTAGTGTTAGTTGTCATTATTGATACTGTTATGTTGTTGTTAAGTCCCAGTCAGTAATAGTATATTTGATATTACATTATTTAATGTGTGATGTTCTGTAGCACTTATAGTCTCATAGCATGCGATGTTGTCTAGACACAAGTAACTAATTTTAACATTATGTGTGTTAAAATGTTCGTGTATTTATAAGTACATACAAAATAGTAATTAATAAAGGATAAAATGTCCATGGCTGTTTTCATAAAGATAACTAGGTTGAACAAAGAATTTGAATCAAGCTACTTAGCTCCACCCAGTCCAAAAATTGAACCCACAACCTTATGATCATAAGCCCAACAGCTTAAACACTATGCCACATGCCTTCACATGCACACACACACACACACACACACTCACAACACACACACACACACACACACACCATATATATATATATTATATATATATATATATATATATATATATATTATATATACTAAGCAATAAAGGGTTTAGCAACGAATTGCCTTACCATATACGAATTTAGAAATAGCAGTCAAAGAGTTATAGCTATTCTTCTACTAAAAAGGGAGATCTCAGTTAAAAACAGCAATTGGAAGGCAGACACAAAAGGTAAGAGAGAATGAATTGAGGCAATCTATCATACAATTTTAAGTTATCTACGGACGTACGTTCGAAATCAAGTTTTTAGGAAAGCATAAGAATTAAATATTAAATAATTCTATCTCACCAAAACTTCTTTTCTCTTCAGCGTAGAATATATAATCATAAATGATTATATATGCTTAGTATATTGCTTTATATATGCTAGTATATGCTTTATTGCTTAGTATTACTTAAATTTTCCTCGAATGAGGCTTTTACATGCCGAAGACTACTTGGTGTAATGATATTATTCAAATTAATTAATTTCACCCTTCATTATTACGGAAACCATATTATCTCAGTAGATGAACACGCATCTTGTTTTGGCTACACGCGGGTGGGAAGGGCTGGTGACACAATCTTTTCATTCACACATTGAATTTGGTGATACTAGTTGCGGTTCTAGCTCGCTCTGATACTGAGTTGAGTTGGTGCCTTCTAGTATCTCAAAATTCAATATATAATCATTTATGATTATAGTATTCTACGCTGAAGAAAAAGAAGTTTGGTGAGATAGAATTATTTAATATTTAATTCTTATGCTTTCCTAAAAACTTGATTTCGAACGTACGTCCGTATATAACTTAAAATTGTTGATAGATTGCCGTCAATTCATTCTCTCTTACCTGTTTTGTCTGCCTTCCAATTGCTGTTTTTAATTACTGAGATCTCCCTTTTTAGTAGAAGAAATAGCTATAACTCTTTGACTGCTATTTCTAAATTCGGTATGTGGTAGGCAATTCGTTGCTAAACCCTTTATTGCTTAGTATTACTTAAATTTTCCTCGAATGAGGCTTTTACATGCCGAAGACTACTTGGTGTAATTGATAATTATTCAAATTAATTAATTTCACCTTTCATTATTACGGATAACTATATATATATATATATATATATGTATATATGTATACATATATATATATATATGTATAAATGTATATATACATTGCATAATTTTTCAATCTGGAAGAATTCAAAATTGTTGCCATATTTCTTTGAATTATTAACTATTCTAACACTCTTGCACTCAGATTGGAATGGTGCCTCCTCCTTCTGTCTGTTGGCATGGGTGGATGACAAGCTGCTTCACAATTGTTTTAAATTAGATAAATACATTAACTGAAGAATTTTCCACACAAAGCCTTAATGAACAACTCAAAGAAAGAACAAATTAAATTAAGTTTCTGTGTTTGTTTTTCATTTTGTTTCTTTTGGGTTTAGGTGGGGTTTTTTTTTTACATCAGAGAACCTAAGATTGGTTAGTGATTCCCCTTGTAGAATCTCACACTGTTCTGTTTGTTCTGGTTGGAGTGGGGTGGGAAGAGCTGATGCAGAGTTGTTTCATGTTTGTGTAGGTTGGCTACATATGCAAATATATACATTTATCTGCTGGTGGCTATTAAGCCAAGTCATTGGAACATCAGATAAACGATCTTGCAGTGTTTGATCTAACTCGCCCCTGTCTGAGTTCAAATCCAGCCGAAGTCAGGTCATCTTCACCTTTCTTCCAAGAACAGTAGATTTATGGTACTCTAAGAACATCGACCAGGTACCTTGTAGTGTTTGTTTCAGTTCCTTGCATTCTGAGTTCAAAACCTGCCATGGCCTACTCGGAAGGTAGACTCTATGTTTCCCAGTTTAGCACTACTATTTGACCCCTTAGGTACGTTTAGTGGAGTCCTCTCCATTGCAAGCATTCTAGAGGTCTCAGAGATCCTGTAAAGGATCATAGCCACTTCTTCCCACCAGACTTAAAAGAAATTTAAAATGTTGCACACTGTGAGGTACAATGATGTGAGACCCAATAAACAATGGTAGTAGAGCACAAGGGCTGTGAGGTGCAAGGGGCCTGGGGCTATTATACACTGATTTCCTCCATATTCCCCAATTCTTGTAACAAACTATTACACTCTTCTATGACAGCCACTCCCATCAATTTTGATATAGGAGTGTTTGAAAGAAAAGGTTTTTAAAAAATGGATTAAAAATAAAAGCTGCATCTATTTGTAATTTGTGAATGTAATTAGAGTCTCGTTATGGATTTTGTTATGAAGTCACAAAGGGGACAATGATGATTTTGATATTGCTTGGCGTTGGATAAATGTATCTTTTGATTGCAGGACAGAATTCTTTTATTCTTCTGTTTCTTCAACTCAAATCGTTTTGATACATCAAGATACTTTTTAAGACCCTCAGATCAATCTAGGCAATAACTTCCCCCAAAATGTTAAATTAAACTGAAGGGATTCTTTGTGTTTATTTAACTTACCCTTATATCTAAGGATGGGTCTTCTTTTACTACAGAATCCCTATACTTGTTGGCGAAAATAAAAGAATTTTGGCAATGCAACTGTCTTGCTTCTGAGCAACATGTCCTGCCCATCTGCACTGAATTCTTGACAACATGCTTTCTCTCTTGGAGATATCACATTTTACTAAAATTTTGACATTTGATTTCTTGTCTGACAATTTGTGTTGCAGATATTGTACAAAAAGCACACGTGGAAGGTCTCCAGTTTCTGTAAATGTCTGTAGTAGGGAGTCCATGTTTCTCTCCCATACAAAAGTGTTCTCACAGTACAAGATTTGTAAATATTTACTTTAGTTTTCAAACTAACAGTGTTCATCCCACGAATGATGGAAATGCTTTCAAAAACACATGTAGTCTTCAATATTCTAACATTGATTTCATCATCAAGAGTACTCTTAAACTGGCAAAAAGTACAGGAGCTAAAATAATAATAATAATGATAATAATAATAATAATAATAATAATAATGATAATGATAATGATAATAATAATAATAATAATAATAATAATGATAATGATAATGATAATAATAATAATGATAATAATAAGAATAATAATAATAATAATAATAATAATAATAATAATAATAATAATTAAAAAAAAAAAAATGAACGAACTACTGAGTTTGGTTTAATGGCCTACCAATGTATACTATGAGTTTCTTTGCCCTAGGAGTCGGGAAGACACTCAGCAAGAAATGGAAGCAAATTTGAAAGAAGAAAAAAAAGTAATAATAATAATAATAATAATAATATAATAATAATAATAATCCTTTGACCCACGAATAGTCAAGCAGGAAGGCAAAAAGATAGATAGATACAACCCTCAAATATGACCGGTTTAAATGCTAAATGCTGAATAATGATAATATTAATGAGTTCTTTTGCTTTGTTTTCTAAAAATGGTAATTTTAACAAATCCTTTTTCTTTTCTTGTTTCTATCCTCCAGAGTGAGAAGATCCGTACAGTTGTGAAAACTCCCCAGATGTGGGGGGATGTCCTACGTTCCCACCAAGCTTTGTTTTCAGTCAACAAAGATTACCAATTCTTGTCCCTCATCACTATGATTGGCCCCAGTCCTGACTGGTGTTTAGGTAAGACTTGTTTTCAGCCTCTTACTTACTGTTGTTGTTGTTGTTACTACCTTCTTCTTCTTCTTCTTCTTCTTCTTCTTCTTCTTCTTCTTCTTCTTCTTCTTCTTCTTCTTCTTCTTCTTCTCTTCTTCTTCTCTTCTTCTTCTTCTTCCAATCAGGACTCACGCCATAAGCCACAAAGAATAATCTCTAATTCGAGCCTACTCTAAGCTACTAAGAGTGCGTGTGGCAACTTGACGATCCACCCACCACACGCAATAGACTGGCGGTTGCACAGATGCGAAAGTTACGTTGTTATCCTCATTCCATAAATAGTGGCTTTTAACAGGTGGAGAGCTGAACCATCGTGGGGTGCAGAGGACTCGCAATCTAAACTAGGGTCTGAAAGTTTGCCACACCGTAGTGGGTTACACCATGGTTCCTCTGCTTTGTGGCAGAAGTAGGAAGAAAGAGTGAGAGAAAGTGGTGGTGAAAGAGTACAGCAGAGTTCATCACCTCTCCCTGCTGGAGCCTGATGGAGCTTAGGCGTTTTTGCTCAATAAACACTCACAATACCCAGTCTGGGAATCAAAATCGCGTTCTTACAACCGCAAGTCTGCTACCCTAACCACTAGGCAATTGTGCCTCCACTGCTGCTGCTGCTGCACAACTATGGGTCAGCCCTGATCCAACAAACCCATGTTTTTTTTAACCTCATCTTGCACTATTGTAAATGCTGAATTGTGGAAGATGCACCCTAATTATGGAAAAGGCACACGTAAAGTGGTTGGCATTCAAAAGGACATCCAGCTGTGGAAACCATGCCAAAACTGACAGTGGACCCTGGTACAGCTCCCAACCATGCCAGTTCCTGTCAAACCATCCAACCCATGCCAGTATGGATAAAAACTGAGGTTTAATAATGAAGATGATGATGATGGTGCCAGCGATAACAACAATGTAATTCTAGGAAAAAACACTATAAACTTAGCAAAACCCCATTCCTAAGATTGGGCAGTGTCCAGAAGATACACACCAAATGCCTGTTATAAGATCAATTTGGCAGATAAACCAGTGGAGTGCTCCTACCTGTCATTGAGAACGACGAGCATGGATTTCATTTGCTTTCAGGTTGTGGCTCAGGACAGACATGGTGGCTGCATCAGATGAGGAAGTTTGCCTTTAGGTTCTGCTAGGTAGACACTGTCTACCTAGCAGAACCAAAATGCAAATTTCCTCATCTCATGCAGCCACCACGTCTGACCTGAACCACAACCTCAGAGCAAATGAGGCCCCACTGGTTGTCCTTCCACTCTCATGACCTCCCTCACCCCTCAGCCATTGATGTGACATCACTGACACTATACTTCCAGCCCCACCTCAGCCCCACAATCTGAAGTTAGAACATAAAAGTCCAGAACAAATATCACAAAGAATACTCTTCTAACGCTCTACCGATTCTGCCATCCCGCTTCTATTTCTAACTAGTTTCCATGACCAGGTATAGAGGCTTCTTTGGTACTTTGACTAGAAAGGGGTAGAGAGGTACGTATGCAAGGGGAGGTAACTTCAGGGTGCTGCTGTATCAGAATTCCCCAAAAAGCACCTAGAGACCCTGACATTTAGTGTAGAAGTTCCGGTAGTGAATTGTTAGTTTAATAACAAGTTAGCTTATCTTTAGTTGGCTTGTAGGGGTGGGGTCATCAGTTCCTTGTTAGGGTGGGGCCATCAGGAAATCCTTTTTCCTCAAATTTCAGGCTCATTTCAGTCTAAAATTCACTTCCTCCAGCCACGCCCATACTCTTATCTTTAACTTCTTGTCTCCATCTTCATTTATGATTTGATTGTTTTTGTTGTTGTACGTGTTTGTCTTGTTATTGTTATTGTTGTTGTTGCTGTTGTTGTTGTTTTGGATGTTGAAGTTTGACAGAGTGCTTGCGTCTTGAGAGAGAATTTAGACATAGGAGGAATTAGCTGTTGTGTGCCAAAGGGAAGACTGCACCGGGTTGGACATGTGATGCGGATGGATGCCGGCAGCTCCATAAAGAAGTCCAAATCTCTCAAAGTGGATGGAGCACTTGGAAGTTGGAGACCCAGGAAGACATGAGATGAAGAACTGAAGAACAACCTCAGGATGCTGGACCCTTCTGGCGAGATGACAAAGGACCAAGATACCCAGCACTTTGCTCTACTCGAGAAGACCTGTACTCCGCAGCAGAAGTGCCAAGACCAATCCTTCTCAAGATATAAAGTACTCATGGTGGTGCCACATAAAAAGCACCCACGTAGCACCACATAAAAACATTTTATGCACCTGCATGGTGCTGCATAAAAGCGCCCAGTACACTCTGTAGAGTGGTTGGGGTTAGGAAGGGCATCCAGCCGAAGAAACAGTGTTAAATCAAAGAGCTGGAGTCAGGCGCAGTCCCCAGCTTGCCAGCTCTGGTCAAACCATCCAACCCATGCCAGTATGGACAATGGACATTAAATGATGATGGTGGTGGTGGTTGTGGTGGTGGTGCTGGTGGTGGTGGTGGTGGTGGTGGTGATGATGATGGTGATGATGGTGGTGATGATGATGGTGATGGTGATGATGATGGTGATGATGATGATGGTGATGATGATGATGACTATGGTGTTGATGATGGTGATGGTGTTGATGATGGTGATTGTTGTTTTGTTTATGTTGTAGAAGCTGTTGCTGTTGTTGCTGCTGCTGCTGCTTCTACTGCAGTTGTTGCTATTGTCATCGTTATAGTGTGTGTTGTTGTTATTATTGGTGTAGTGGTTGTTGTTGTTGTTGTACTGTTATTGTGGATGTTGTTGCTACTCTTATCATTCCTGATGTAGGGATGCTGTTGTTGTTGTTGTTGTTGTTGTTGCCATTGTCCTTGTTGTTTTACCCTAAAGCAACCCTAAATGATCTGATCAATTATCAAAGACGTTCCAACCATGACCATCCTGTCTTTTATTCAGTCAGAATAGTCAAGACATTATCCAATGTGTTCTCCTCTATCTTTAGATGTAGTCAGCCATGATTTGAGGAAGATTTGACTGCTATTTCTGCAGCTGCATAACATGAACCTACATTGTAGTTAGTATTGTTGTTGTAGTTGTTGATTAAATGCAAGAAACCCTTGCTTGTCGTCATCACTACCACCATCATCATCATCATCATCATCATCTCGTCATCACAACCACACTGTCGCTGCCCTCACCACCACCAACAACAATGACAACACTACCACTATCATCATCATCATGATCATCATCACCATCACCAGCACCACCACCACCACCATCATTGTCATCATCACGACCACCATCCTCACCACCACCACCACCACCACCATCATCATCCCTGTCCCCCCTCTATAACTGACGTTTCTGTTTGTTTTCACTCGTAAATCTGGGTGTATCTAAAAAAGCTACCTTTAAAAACCGAGGGACCCCACCGGTCTTCTTTCCTTTCCACCTTCGCCACTACCACCACCACCTCCAACACCACAAACCAAACTAAACTGGGGGGGGTACATTCTACCCACCCCTTTCCGTTTTATTTATTTATTCACACCCGCGACTCCACCCCCACCCCACCTCCCTCCCCACCTAATATTTATATAACAGCAGATATGATATTCCATCTCGGCTACCTTGTAACCGAGTTTCCAATAACCTTCAGGGTAGATTTTTGAGTACATTCAGAGGGGAGGGTCACCTCCCCCACCTTCTCGGGTTGCAAATACACTGGAATCACTCACATTACTCTACTGTTTTACGACGTATTTCACCTCTGGCCATACTGCAGCATTTCTGAACATATTGTACTGGGGATGTTATTGTTGTTGGTGGGGGAGGGGTAGTGATGGTGGCAGTGGTGGCAGTGGTGGTGGCAGTGGCAGTGGTGGCGGCGGTGGCGGTGGTGGTGGTGGTGGCAGCAGCAGCGATGGTGATGATTGTGGTGGTGGTGGTGGTGGTGGAGGCAGTGATGTAAAATTCACCATTATTGCTATTGATGTTTTTGTTGTTCTTGATGGTGGTGGTCATGGTTGAGTTTATATTGATTTGTTGCTGTTGTTGTTGATGTTGATGTCAATATTATTCATGCATTTGTCGTCGTCGTCATCGTCATCGCCATTGTCATCGTCATCGTTGTCATTCCTGTTAACTTCAGTTCAGCTCTCCTCAACGTCAACCTATTCCCCCAATCAATCACTCAAGTTTCATTGATTTTTTTTTTAAAGATATTGATCAGTCTCTGAAACCCTGCCAATACCATTTTGCATTGGAATAGCTCTTTAAAAAGATCAAGAACATTTGTGAAGATTTGGTTGCTAAATTCTTTAGCCTGGTTTTGTAGTTAAGTTTGCTTCCCCACCACATGACTTTAGGTTCAAACCTTGGACAAGTATCTTCTCAGTTGATTGTATGTTGTCAACTTAATGTGACAGTCCCATGAAAGGGAAGAATGCTACTGTTATTTAGCCCTAGGAAACACTGTTTCCTGTTGGACTTGACACATATCCTGTGTCCTCATGTTTTCGAAGTGGAGATAAGCACCTCCACCCAGCAAAGCCAGCATCCAGAGACTAGTTTCAGAGTCATTGCTCATCATCAGTCTGAAGTAGCATGGCTTTGTTGGGTGGAAGTGCTTGTCTCCACTTTGAAAACACGAGGACACAGGAAATGTGTCAAGTCCAACATGAAACGATGTTTCCTAAGACTAAATAACAGTAGCATTCTTCCCTTTCCTGGGACTGCCACATTAAGTTGGCAACATAACATCCCCTTATCGTGCTGCTACTGCATAAATCTCTCTGAGAGATTTAGAAATGTAATATTTCTAAGTATCTTCTATCATAGCCTTGGACCAGCCAGTTCCTTGTTAGTGGATTTGGTTCACAGAAACAGAAAAATCCTATTGTAAATGTGTGAGTGTGTGTGTATGTGTGTGTGTTTGTGTGTGTTTATCTTGACATCAAATGGTAGTCGTATATGAACTTCACCTTCATACAAGTGATATTTCTTTCCCCAATATTCCATAAAAACCATTTCTGGCCATGGGGAAATATTACTTTGTTTGGAAATAGGTGAGGATTGGTGACAGGAAGGGCACCCAGCTGTAGAAAATCTACCTCAACAAACTATGTCTAACCCATGCAAGCATGGAGAGGAAGGGGCAAGATTAGGTCCCAAGATGCTGGGCTTCCCAGATAAAATGACAAAAGATAGGTGAGGTAAGGAAAATAGAAAGAAATGAGGATGCATTATGGATTGAAGAAATGTGTAAAGCACGGGTGAACTGAGGGTAGAGTAATTATCTGAGATAAACTAGTGATGAATTGTGGGTAGGGGAACGAGGTAAAGTTTGTGAATTGTGGGTAGAGAAATTAGGTATGTAAAGATGGATTGTAGGAAGAGAAATAAAAAAAATTGCAATGAATTATGGGTAGACAAAGTAAAATGTAAGTGAATTGTGGGTAAAGAAACAAGGTCAAACAAAAGTAGATTGTGGAAGGAGGAATGAGGTGAAATAATAGAGAATTATGTGTAGGGAAATGAGGTAAAAGGAGATAAATTGTGGGAAGAGAAACAAGGTAGAATAACAATGAATTGTGGGTAGAGAGATATGGTAGAACAGCAGTGGATTGTGGGTAGACAAGACACTAGTTAAGATTATGTATTGAACTGAGAGAAATGTGGTGCATTGTGAGTAGGGGTTTATGGTAAACCAGTAAAGGGTTGTTGATAATGTGACGGTGGTAGAAGTGAATGTGTTGGACATTATTCTAAAAGTAAATTTGGACATAAAAATTAAAAATAATAATAATAAGTAGGTGTAAACACATGAACAAAATAAAAATAAACAAAAACAAAAACAAATTACACGAACATATATAAACAGGAGATACAAATATTACAGGTACTTCCCCCCCACACATACACTAACTAAACATAGACACACATAGAGGTATACGCATGCGCAAATGAAGACACATACAATAGAAATACAAAATACAAAATGGCTGACCGTTAGTAAGGAGAGACACACAAATAAGAAAGAAGAAAGCGAAGGATCACTGATGCGGTCACAGGAGTGTGACAAAAGAACTCTGGCCGAAATAAGATTAAGATTAATGTAAAAAATAAATAACACTGAAGCAAAGTAACACCAAATATATAGTGCGTGTGTTTTTATTGGCTAAACTGGCAAAATGACCATTCCGAAATACAATATCTGTTTCAACACACGATTTCACATCAAAAATCTTGCAAAACAAATATATAAAAGTAAAAATTTGGACATTGTTTTTGTAAAATTGCATGTTTACATAGCAGTAGATTTTTGAGTATATAAACATACATAAATATATATGTGTGTATGTATTTGTTTATATAAACACACACACACACACACACACACACACACACACACACACATCACACACACACATCATCACATATATATGCATTCGTGTATTAACTATGTGTGCGGGAGCAAGCTGTTTTTCTCACCTGATTTCTGTTCTGTTGGTAGGTGTGAGCTCATTAAACCTCTGTCAGAAGAACTGCACCTGGGCTGATAACTTGGAAGTAAATCTATATCCTTGGGATGCTGGAACAGATGATGGTCCCAGCTATATGGTAAGCTGATTATCATTATTATTATCATTATTATTATTATTATTATTATTATTATTATTGTTATTATTATTAAGGCAGCAAGCTGGCAGAATCATTAGTGCAATGGGCGAAATGCTTAGCGGTATTTCGCCCATTGCTGTGTTCTGAGGTTCAAATTTCACTGAGGTCAACTTTGCCTTTCATTCTTTTGGGATCGATAAATTAAGTACCAGTTGTATACTGGGCTCAATATAATCAACTATACTCCTCTCCCAAAATTTCAGGCCTTTTTATTATTATTATTATTTTTATTATTATTATTATTGAGTGAGAGAGCAGTTCATGCCATCAAAGTGACACTGGGGTAAAATATACGAAGCCCAATATACCCATCATGACTACCCGTCTGATAAAGGTACACCAGGCACATGCATCACAACCATATGTGCGCGACATGGTGATCTCATATCGAGATAAACAGCACATGACCTTGCAGGTGGGGCCCAGTTAGAATTTTCTTCAGGTTGAGTAGCCCATCCCGCTCAAACGGTCCCTGAATAAGGGTTGCTTAAGGATGTTGAAAGAACCACCCATGTTTCCAGAGGTGAACTATTCAAACCCCAAAGAATCCCTCTCAACACATGGCTATGATGCTCCCCCACTACTTCTGCTCGTGATCAGAGATGCACATATCGTCAGCCACTAAGGGACATGCTCAACTGGTTAAGGTCAAATAACTGACAAGCAAATCTGTGGTATTGAGCAGAATATTTGCTGTAGCCCATCTTTTATACTAAGACGAAACAATGTACATGATAACACTTCCAATCAGTTAAGATCAGAAGCCATGAGAGCCACTGCCTGGTACTGCATCAGGGCATTTATTATTATTATTATTATTATTATTATTTTCTAATTTCGGCACAAGGCTAAGAATTTTCATGGGAGAGAAGGTAGTTGTTGACATTGCCCCCCAGTAATTGACCGGTTAATTATTTTATTGACCAACAAAATGCAGGGGTTGATGCCATCAACTAACTCCCAGCCCCCTACCAACCCACCCCCACGAAATTGCTGACCTTGTGCCTACATCAGAAAATGTTGTTGTTGTTGTCATCAATGGTGGTGAACTGATAGAATTATTGGAGCATCGAAGAAAATGTTTTGCAGCATTTGCTCTGGAGCTTTACATTCTGAGTTCAAATCCCACCAAGGTTGACTTTTCCTTCTGTCTCTCTCTCTCTCCACCACACTCCATTTTCTCTCTCTTTTTCTCTCTCCCCTCTCTCCTTCTCTCTCTCACCCTCTCTTCATTAATTTATCACTCTCTTTCTCTCTCTCTCTCTCTCTCTGACTCTTTCTCTTTTTCTTTTTATCTCTCTCCCCTCTCTCTTTTCTCTCTCTTTCTTCATTAATTTATCAACCTCTCTCCCTCCCTCTTCATATCTTCCTTAATTTATCTCTCTATCTCTCTGACTCTTTCCCTCTCTTTTTATCTCTCTCCTCTCTTTCTCCTTCTCTCTCCTTCTCTCTCCTCTCTCTCTCTTTCTCTCTCCCTTCTCTCTCTCTCTTTCTTCATTAATTCATCCACCTCTCTCTCTCCCCCCTCTTTTCATATCTTCATTAATCTATCAACCTCTCTCTCTCTCTCTCTCCCCTCTACAGGGACCCAAATCAGCAAGTGACCCACAACAAAGGATCCATCGGATCACAAACCGTTACCCAAACACTCCGTCGTCTCCGTTCTACGGTCCGAACAAGATTGCTCCGATGGCTCGTCTCATCATCAGCAAAGAGAAGGAAAAGTGCGGGGGGAAACACACGTTGAATGAAGGAGAGAGTTCCCGGACGACTGAGGAACTGGTGGATCTCATGAAGAAGAAGATGGAGATGAAGAAGAAACTAGGTGTGTACTGGTAGTGGTGGTGGTGGTGGTGGTGGTGGTGGTGACAGCAGCGGCACTGGTGGCGGTGGCAGGGGGGAGCATTGAGGGTGGCAGTGGCAGAGGTGGTGGTCGTCATTGTGGTAGTGACAGCATAGGTGGGGGTGGTGACAGGGAGATGCATTAGTGGTGACAGTGGCAGAGGTGGTGATGGAAGTGGTGATGGTGGTGGTGGTGGTGGTGGTGGTGGTGGTGGTGGTGGTGGTGGCGACAGTGGCATTGGTGATGGTGGCAGGGAGGGAGCATTGGTGGAAGTGGTGGCGGTGGTGGCTGTGGCGGTGGCAGGGGGGAGTAATTGGTTGCAGCGGTGATGGTGGTGGTGGTGGTGTTGGTGGTGAGGGTAATAGTACTAGTGGTGATGGTGGTGGTGGTGGTGGTTGTGGTGGGAGGTGGGATGAAGGTAGTAGTAGTAGTTGTGGTGTGTAAAGGATGTCTGTATTTGTTTATGTTATGAGTACAGTGAACATAAGAATATATACATCCCTGTGTTCTCTATATGTTCATGTAAATATATGTATGTGTGTGTGCGTATGTGTATGTATGTATTATGTGTGTGTATGTATTATGTGTGTGTATGTATGTGTGTATGTGTGTATGCATGTATGTGTGTATGTATGTATGTATGCATGCATGTATGTATGCATGTATGTATGTATGGGTGTATGTATTATGTATGTGTGTGTATGTATGTATGTGTGTATGTGTATATGTATGGGTGTATGTGTGTATATTTGTGTGTATGTATGTATGTGTGTATGCATGTATGTGTGTATGTATGTATGTATGCATGCATGTATGTATGCATGTATGTATGTATGGGTGTATGTATTATGTATGTGTGTGTATGTATGTATGTGTGTATGTGTATATGTATGGGTGTATGTGTGTATATTTGTGTGTATGTATGTATGTGTGTATGCATGTATGTGTGTATGTATGTATGTATGCATGCATGTATGTATGCATGTATGTATGTATGGGTGTATGTATTATGTATGTGTGTGTATGTATGTATGTGTGTATGTATGTATGTATGGGTGTATGTGTGTATATTTGTGTGTATGTATGTATGTGTGTATGTATGTATGGGTGTATGTATGTATTATGTATGTGTGTATGTGTGTCTATGTATGTGTGTGTATGTATGTGTGTGTGTATGTATGTATATATGTATGTATGTATGTATGTATGTATGTGTTTATGTATAGGCACAGAGACTTAATTTGTGTGTACAAACGAAGGAAAATATTCCTTACAACATGCTGTTAAAGTTTAAGCATGCAATGAGTCTCAATTGGTGATCCAATCAGTTGTTACTCAAAGTCACACATAATCAGACAATATTTAGTGAATAACGGCTGGTCATGTTACTCCCCAGTAGCCATGCCAATTCTTATTGGCCAGAATGGGTCACACGTTTGAAAATGTTGCAAGCAGAAAATACCTGGGCTGCTATGATATAAGAGAGGCTAACTAGTTTCAGTATGTGATCTTGGATAGGAACTACTCTGAAATTTACTTCAGTAGATTTGGGGTTGTACAGAGACGATGGGTTAGTCATATTCACAAATGCCAACTGACAAGCATTCTTCATGTTAAGGAAAAATGTCATCAAAACATTCAGTATTTTCATATCTAAAATATCAATAGCTACAAATTTACTTACAGTTAACTTCCTTGATTTTATTCTAATCACTAACTAGCATTAACCATTTAATAAATTGAATGGAAATCGTATATCAACACAAACCTATGCCACCCAACTATTTAAAAAACACTTTTTGATGACATCAGTAGAGGTATTTCTGATTTGTCCTCATGTAAAGAGATGTATAATAAAGCAGCTGCTTACTACAATATCTTATTAGCCAGTGGATTTAAATATAGAATTAAGCAGGCTCTTAATCCTTACTTTCCAAAAATGGTAAATGACACCAACTACTTTAAAAAAATCTAATCAAGAATATTGGTCAAAGGATGTCTAGTTTGTTCTTATGGAAGGAGATATTTGATAAAACATCTCCTTACTACAATAATGTCTTATTAATCAGTAAATTTTAGAATAAAATTCCCTACCATCTTAAATACTTCCCTTGCCAAACTAATAAAAGATACCAAAACATTCTATGGTTACCGTTTCCTTTCCCACTTAATGTCAACTCTAATGTTGCCAAACAAGAAATAATTTTCCATTTTTTCTCTTAAAATTCAGAGTCATACTCATAGGCATGGATGTGTGGTGAGACATTTGCTTCCCAACCACAGAGTTCCTGGTTCAGTCCCACTGCATGGCACCTACTATAACCTCAGGTTGGCCAAAGCCTTGTGATTGAATTTGTTCCTGGCATTAAAAAAAAATACTGGGATCAATTTGACTAAAATTCTTCAAGATGATGCCCCAGCATGGCCACAGTCTAATGACTGAAACAATTAAAGAACAAAAAAGTTAAAAGAACTTGACTTATGTATTTTTATGCTTTTTATCTTTTTGAATTGTTTTTTTTTTACTTTTTATGCCTTGTTTGATTTTTTACCAGAAATGGAAAAATGTGCCGCCAACGAATGGAGTGAATGGACGGCGTGTTCAGCGAGTTGTGGAATGGGTTCACATCAACGGAGACGTACTCTGAAGATGGCACATGTGTTGCCATCAATGTGTAAAACAAAGTTGATTGAAACCAAGAAATGTTTCGAACTCGCCAATGGCTGCGACACTGGAATGGATAAAAAGAATGGTTTGAAATCTCCGAAGAAGAATAAAAAGCAGAATCTACGTCCTGGTAAAAAGTTGCCATTGAATTATGAATTCAGACACCAACAGAAGATGGATTTCAAGGACAAGTGTGCTGTGACACCTTGGTCACCATGGTCACCATGTAGCGTGACATGTGGCAGTGGAATGAGGGAGAGGTGGAGAATATTCACATCAGTGGATGCCACACCAGAAAGATGCCGTGTACGGAGGATGGAGAGAGATTTCTGTCGAATACTTGACTGTCGGAAGGCTGAAATGATGAAAAACTGGACTTGTAAGCCAACCACGTTCCTTTCTCATTTTTCCTTATCCTTTATTTATTTTACTGTGTCCAACCCATGCTAGAGTGGAAAACAGACGTTAAATGATGATGATAATGGTGATGATGTGCTGCTGTAATTTTGTGATGGAGGCATATGCTATAACTTTCTTAAATGAACTTTAAATGAACTTAAAAGGCAAATTCACTGCAGTTATTAAGGAGAAAAATTCTCTTTCATGGTAAAAATGTGTAAGAACACCATATCTGTCCAGTGTCGCCCCCTGTTGGATTCCCAGACATCAAAATCTCTAGCTGTTTAACCATTATCAGTATGAAATACCTAAGAGAGACAACTCTGGGTGGAACTTATCAAAGCCATGGCTTTAACTACAATACAGTCAACAACATTGACTGATTTATTATGGTTCTTTCTTAAATGTTTTTTTTTACAATCTTGCAGTGGGTTTGATGAGTGTACAAAGTTAGAGATACCAGCATTTACTCTTCCAACTGTTTGGATGTGAGGTACATTTCTGTGTATCATACCATGTGTTACTGGAATAAACCCTTGGGTTTAATGGGTGCATAGTTAACCCAGCACCAGGGTTGATCAACACCCACCTTGCACTCCCAGCAGTGACAAACTATACATCTGCTCTCATTGCCCAGTCATCATGTAGCATTCTCTCTCTTTTCTTCCACCATGAGAACATGTGTGTGTGCACCTGCATGCATGCACGTGTGCATATGTGTGCATGTGAGGGTGTGCATGCATATATATATCTATATATCATATGTATGTATCATATTAGGAAGTGGGTGTTCCAGAGTTGTGGCAAATGCATTTATGGACAACAGAAATTCTTTATGCTGAAGAAAGATTCTGGTTAATTGATGTCAACCAGTAAGACATCTGTTAGTCAAGCAATATACAAATGTCAACATTTGTATATCCATACAACCCACACATGTAAAAACAGATGTAAACACCTTATTTCAAAATGCATTTCATGTCATATTTATATACTCACAACACACACACACACACACACAACACACACACACACACACACACACACACACACATACACATACATACACACACACACACATGCAGATAGGCTGACTCAATGAAACACTCACAAATACACATACAACATGCATACACTCATTGAGTCGCATATACACACACATGAGAATATATCAATGTACACTGATGTATACATATACATACACACATACATACGCATAGATACAATACACATCATATATACACATACATATGTATGTACATATACAGATACATACTTTTATACTTATATAAATGCACATACACATGCACATATACTGATAAACATATACATACATTCATACATATATGTAAACAAACTTACACACAGTAACAACACATGCACATAGATATACTTAGTGCACAGGCATATACATACATTCACACATGAATATACACACACATACATATACACATGCATGCATACGTGCTTCCATACATACCTACAGCAATACACATATGTATACATAAACACATACATGTATACTTAATTACATACATACACAACACACACACACACACACACAAGCACACGTACATGCATACACACACAACACACACACTTACATAAACACATACATATACAACACACGCACTCACATACACACATGCACAAATATATATGCAACACACAAGCAGACATACATGCATAGACAAATGCATACATACGCAACATACATGCATATATACAGGCATACACATGTACGTTCATACCCACCACACACATACACACACATACTTAAACACATATATACCACACACTCACACACACACACACACACAACACACACACACACACACACACACACACACAACCATACATATAAACAGAGCAACATATGGACAGAGTTCCACTGTAAATGCCATCTCTATATATTTCTCTCCCCTCACAGCTGTGTGCTCCCAGCCCCCAGAAGATGGTCCCTGCAGGGGGTCGTTCCCACGGTGGTACTATGACCCAAACATGCGGAAGTGTATCCAGTTTAATTACGGTGGTTGCCGTGGTAACGAAAACAGATTCCAGTCTGAAGAAGCCTGTGTGAAATCTTGCATAGAACGCATGAGTGAGTATACATACATATATATATATATAAAAATAAGGGTGTCTGAGAGACACCACCATGCCGAAATAGCAGTCAAATCCCTGACTCTAAAAACCACGTTAAATGTTCATATCGCACCATGAGTTAAGACAGAGGGACGAAATAGACCAGCAAAAAGATATTACTGGATAATTCAAGATCCTGGATTTCTAGCTTTGCTTTAAATAAGCTTTGCCGTCATCAGTTGAATATATCAGAACACATAAATACAAATATATATATGCAGAACAAACGTTATACTTACATATACGAACGTCCATACATACACATATATGCACATATGTACAAGGCCAGTTTAAATTGCCCGCCAAACACCTCATAAGCACGATATGGTCAAAATAAACAGCGCAGTGAATATAGTGACGACCACGTTTTGACCATATATATATATATATAAATATATATATATACATACATGCACGTTTATATTAATCTCTGTGGTGTTGTGTTGTGGCTTTCATTCATTTCTCTTGAATTATAAATATTTTTTTATTTCAGTTTCCCTCAGGTCACATTTATATATATATACATATATATATACATATATATATACATATATATATATATATATATATATATATATATATATATATATATATTATATATATATATATATATATATTATATATATATATATATCTCTATATATAAAAGGCAAGTTGTCTGTATGTCTGTCAGGTTGTACCCTCACCCTGACCACGGCTTTCAACCGATTCTGTTGAAACTTGACACACACATAGCCCAATGTCATAATTCAAACCTAAGGCAACGAAAATTTTGAAAAGTTCCCCCAGTTCTGAAAAAAATTGATAAATTCGACATGGGGTCTAGAATCTAAGCTTATCATATGCAACACATTTCCCATTGTAATTTTCGCAACATGCAATCGATTTTCACCAAACTCATGGTGAAGCTTAATGTTACCCTAAGGAACTTAATTCTGTCGTTAGTTTTCCATGCAATACCTTACCATCAGAAAAAATCGATAAAATCATGCCATTTTGGGAAATCGAGTTCAAATTCAAGATGACATATTTTCGACAATATCTTTAACAAATTGGCAGGAATTTTTTTTGAAATTCACAGCGAGCATCATGTCTGCTCCAAGGAGCTATATGGCTTTTTTGATTCCAATAGGATACGTTATTACTGGAAAAAACCGCAGAACTGGGTTGAGTGTGCTAAACAAAACCAGAAAATGCACTTTGAATGTCATAGATTTTCTTCATGCCTTGAATGCCTTAATGCCTTTTAGGCTTCATTTTACAAAATAACGGTTCAATGAGTACAAAAAAGGGTAAAAAGATAAAGGGCATTGCTTATCGACAAAGTTTCTTACATACCTGGGCAACGCCGGGCTATGCTGCTAGTATATATATATATATATATATATATATATATTATTATTATTATTATCATTATTATTATTATTGTCCTTTTATTATTATTATTATTATTATTACAATAAATGGCAAATGTGCGTGTTTATGAATTTGTTACTTTAACTGCTCCAAAACTATCCAACAGACTTTAATGAAACTTGACATGTGTAGGGGGAGGGCTTATGCCCGTGCGGTCACTTGTGCACTTGGAATTTCGTCATTGGTTTTTTGGTTCAATCCCACTGCATGTCACTTTGCACAAGTGTCTTCTACTACTGCTCTGGGCCAACGAAAGCCTTGTAAGTGGATTTGGCTGTCAGAAACTGATGGTAGCTTATTGTGCTATAGATAGAGATAGATGGAGAGACAGAGGGGACAAAGATAGGACGATGGCTTAATCTGTCACCCAGTTTAATCTGTTACTTGATTACCTGTAGTTGAGTCTACTCTGTTGCAAGTACCTGGGAAAAGACGAAATTCCATCTTCCTTACGTTTATCCAATATCATTTGTTTTAGAAGCTACCTGACTGTAATCAGGTCCACTGATGAGATCCCCTCACAAAGAAGATTAGGTCATTTTTCTTTATCAGGTAGCAGATCCTTGACATGGATAGAACCGTATCTCAAAGACTTTCCCTTCCATTCAGGACTTGAAAATATTTCAGTCCCCAACAAATACTGAGAACATGTTTGGCATTACAGGGGCCAGTAGGCAGAAGGCCATAAGGTTGGTTCTGGAGGCAGACAGCAGAGGGTGCTTCAAGGTGGCTGTGGATCAATATATATGAGCCCTGGACGGAGCAATGCTTCCAGGGGTAGTGCTAACTGGACACAAGCTAGGACATGATCAAACCTGGTTGGGTTGCCAGAGCGAAGGTGCCTGATGTTGAAAGATCTGAAACCCCTAATGACCCCAGGAAACATCATTGATGAGGCATCCAGGTACATCACAGGGTGATGTATAAAAAAAACAATAGAGTCCTACTCCCACTTTTGGGGCCATACTGCTGCTATAGACACAAACATCAGGGTCTGCAACCAGAGAAAGGTATTTTAGTCACAAGCAAACATGTTCCAGCTTTGGGCCCACAAGCATGTTGTCTTCTCTCTGTCATTTCTATTACTACTATAATGGCCTCTGCTCCTTCGAACCAGCTGGTCTCATACTCTCTTCCACTCAGGCCCCGTTGATCTACTCATCTCTCCAACTCTGAGTTGAAAAGCCCATTACCAACCACTTTTTTCAATCCTTCCACTACAGTCCTTCCTCCCACAGGAATCTCTTTCCTTCTGATGTCTTTCCAGCAGGTGTTGACCTGCAGCAGTTTAAATGTTGATGGCATCAACCACATGGGGTCTCTGAGAGCCTACAATGGTCATGGGCTCTTCCTCCCTGACACAGTAAGTGAAGCAGAAATGATGAGGGTGGTGGAGTGATGAGGGCAGTAATTGAGAATGAAGGTGGGGATGTAATATGATGACAAAGATGACATCATCACAGCTATCCTCCTTGACATCATCAGCATCATTACTACCACCACTACCATCACCATCATCATTACCATCAACATCATTATCATCATAACCATCATCATCATCACCATCATCATCATCAACATCAGAGCTTCACTTCAAAATATATTCTTCAAGTACACTGACAATTGTCCAGTTTGAACTATCAATCCGTTATGGGGAATTGTGAGAAGAATGCAAGTGGTCAGACATCATTGGCTTGTCCCTCCCCCCACACCAGCCACACCAGCCTCATCGCCACCACCATCAGCACCACCACCACCACCACCCACTGACCTAGATCTCTAAAGATTTTACTAGAAAAACAGGTTCCATTATTTTTGTCATTTACTCTGCAGAAACTAGAAAGTTGAATGTAAATTTGTTGAAATATCAGTCATATACGTTTGTTGTTTACTACTACTACTACTAACTACTACTACTACTACTACTACTACTACTACTACTACTACTACTGCTGCTGCTGCTGCTGCTGCTGCTGCTGCTGCTGCTGCTACTACTACTACTACTACTACTACTTATACTACTACTACCACCAATACTACTACTACTACTACTACTACTACCAATACTACTACTACTACTACTACTACCAATACTACTACTACTACAACTGTTGCTGCTAATAATAACAATAATAATAATAATAATAATCCTTTCAATCATTGGCACCAGGCCTGGAATTAGTGGGTAGAGGGATGGTCAATTACATTGACCACAGTACATCACTGGTACTCAATTTATCGACCCTGAAATGATGAAAGGTAAAGTCAACCTCAGCAGAATTTGAACTCAGAATGCTAAGATGGAGGAAATGCAGCTAAACATTTCACCCAGCATGTTAACGATTCTACCAGCTCACTGCCTCAATAATAATAATAATAATAATAATAATAATAATAATAATAATAATAATAATAGTTTCACATTTTGACACAAGGCCAGCAATTTTGAAGAAGGAGGCTAGTTGATCATATTGACCAAAGTGTTCAACTGGTACTTATTTCATTGACCCCGAAAGGTTGAGAGACAAAGTCGAGCTCAGTAGAATTTGAACTCAGAACGTAAAGATTGATGAAATGCCACCAAGCACTTCGCTCAGCATGCTAATGATTCTGCCAGCTTACCGATTTAACTCACTGCCTTAAGGATGATAATGATGGACTCCCTCATCAAAGATGACGTATGAGCGCTCAGCTGTTGCCAATTGATCTGAACAAATGATTTGTTCATGCCACACATTAGCTCTCTCTCTCTCTCTCCATCAAATCAACATTACCTGAACAGGTGTACATTGTACCATGCGTCAGGTGATTGCAAAGTGATTGCAAAGCAATGTGAGATGAAGTGTTTTGCTCAAGAACACAGCACACCACCCAGCCTAGGAATTGAAACCATGATTTAGCGATCATCAGTGCAATACCCTAACCACTAAGTCATGCATGCTCATGATGACGATGACGATGATTATAATAATAATGGTTTCAAATTTTGCCACAAGGGCAGCAATTTTGGGGGAGTAGATGAGTCGATTACATTGGCCCCCTGTATGCAACTGGTACTTATTTTATCAACCCCTGAAAGGATGAAAGGCAAAGTCGACCTCGGCAGAATTTGAACTCAGAACATAGCAACAGGCAAAATACCGCTAAGTATTTCATCTTGCAGCTAACGAGTCTGCCACCTCATTGCCTTAATAATAATAATAATAATAATAATAATAATAATAATAATAATAATAATAATAATTATGATAATAAATGGTTTCAAATTTTTGCACAAGGCCAGCGGTTTTAAGATAGCAGAGAGATTAATAAATTACATCAACCCCTGTTCTTGATTAGTATTAATTTCATGATCCCCAGAAGGATGCAGGGCAAAGTTGACCTTGGTGGGATTTGAACTCAGAATGAAGAATGCGGAAAGTATTTGGTCCAAAATGCTAACAATTCTTCTTGCCTGCTGCTTTAATTCTTGAAATATGTTCTGAATAATCGAAATATTTTGTATTGCTATTTCAGAGTTGATAATGATGATGAAGGAGAAAGATATGGCAAACGTGAAGCAACAAATGAGGAAAATGAGGAAGAAATTGAAAAAAGCTCGTCGACATCGCCATGTGAATAACCGGGTCCACTGCATGGTGACCCCATGGTCGAATTGGTCAGCTTGTTCAGCCACATGTGGTAATGGAATCACCATGAAGAGTCGAATGATCAAAGTTAAACCAATGAATGGAGGAAGGAGATGTCCGAAAAGAATGGTGAAAAAGAAGAAATGTAAACTTGCCAGATGTTGTGAGTATTTTGGTGTTATTTTGACATAGGCTGGGGTGGTGTCATGTATGGGGTGCAGTGTGGGGTGGGTGATGGAGAGGTGTGAGTTTGGTGTGCAGAGTCGTATGGATTTGTGTCATGCTATAGGCCTGAGGTCTTGTGCGGTGAGACTAGTTCTGTTTTGGCAGGACTGTGGTGTTGTCTGGTGAGACTAGAGTTGTGGCGTTGTGTTAGTTGTAAACAAATGTTGCTATTATATAAGCAGTGTCCATTGTATCTAGTCTTCTATGTAAACATGTCTGGCCATGTGGAGGATTTACTTTTGCTTGGAAACAGGTGAAGAGTTGGTGACAAGAAGGGCATCATCCAGCCACAGTAAAATCTGCTCCCATAAACTCTGCCCATCTCATGTAAGCATAGTAAATAAGGACGCTGAAAGTACCCAAAGACGATGTTACTGAGCATCCCACGGGTATGTGTAACCACGACGTAATCCTCAGGAGGAATCAGTGTAATTACAGCATATCATAAACATGTCCTTTAAACTACAGATGCATTATATGAAATGTATAATATTAACCATTTCGCATTCAGATTACTCTGCCAAATCTATGTTTATTTATTCTCATTTTGAATTAATCATACATTATCTCATAGCTTCAAGATTTCAATGATGAGTTTATCTATTGTTAGAATGACATTGTAGGATAGGTGTGAAAGGCCAGGTTTGACTAATTTTAATATGGAACAGGTAAAATATTAAAGCAAGATAGAGCCAGTTTAAATATTAAACAGTGTTTAAACTGGCCCTATCTGTGTTTAATGGTTAGAGCATTCAGCTGGTATCAGAGGGGTACAGGTTCAACTCCCTGTAGCTGCCTGCTGGCAACTTTTTTCCATCTTCTAAGGGTAAATACCCAGTCTTTCTCTGCTGTCTTCACAATTATACCACTTTCAAATTTTACTTTCTTGTTTGCAAAATACCAACACATTTGGTTCTTTCAAAGTTGGTTTATAAAATGTTCTCTCTAAAGAGTTAACATATATATCTATTTCTTTACTACCCACAAGGGGCTAAACACAGAGAGGACAGCCAAACAGATTAAGTCGATTATATCGACCCCAGTGTGTAACTGGTACTTATTTAACCGACCCCGGAAAGATGAAAGGCAAAGTCAACCTCGGCGGAATTTGAACTCAGAACCTAGCAGCAGACGAAATACTGCTAAGCATTTCGCCCAGCGTGCTAACGATTCTGCCAGCTCGCCAAGTTAACATATATATCGTCAATGTGTATATTATGCTGATGTATATATTCGGGTTTACTGAAACACAAAGTTGGTGTAAGAAGAACGGAATGTATATAATTTCTTCTATTTTGTTCTTTCCAGCAGTTGACTGTGAAATGTCTGAGTGGGGAGAGTGGAACACTTGTACTGGTGACTGTGATGCGATGGCTGGCATGCAGGTACGTAAACGAGACCGAGCTGTGAAACCAAGAAGAGGAGGCAAAAGTTGTCCATCAAAAACTGAAAAACGAAAGTGTAATGTCCTATCTTGCTCGTCTGACACATATGTAAGTATGATTTTGATACACATACACATATACATACATATATATACACAGGGTGTCCAGAAAGTTTTGCCCAATTTTTATTTTATTGTGCATTAACAGACATAATTGCTCGTATGGGAGTCATGAGAATCTACATGTGGTATTGGAGAATCCACATGTGACATTGGAGAATCCACATGTGGTATTGAGGAATCCACATGTGGTATTGGAGAATCCACTTGTGGTATTGGAGAATCCACATGTGGTATTGAAGAATCCACATGTGGTATTGGAGAATCCACTTGTGGTATTGGAGAGTCCACTTGTGGCATTGGAGAATTCACATGTGGCATTGGAGAATCCACATGTGGTATTGGAGAATCCACATGTGGCATTGGAGAAGGAAGTTAGCCTCCCAGGAGTAACTGTTTGGGCTGCGATTTCATGCAATGGGGTTATCTGCCCATTCATCTTTGATGAGCCAGTCCCTGAAGAATGGTACCTCACATGCTTCAAACCTCTTTCTTTCCTCAAATGCAACAACAAAGAGACATTCGCTTCCAACAGGAAGGGGCTCCACCCCACTCTAAGCATTGTGTTTGTGAATGGCTTGACATCAATTTTAATGGCAGATGCACTGGACAATGTGGGCCAATCGAATGGCCCGTACGTTCACCCAATTTAACCCCTATGGATTTCTTCTTGTGGGGTGTTCTTAAAGACATGGTATACTAAAAGAAACCAAAAACCATTCCTGATCCTTGGCGAGTTATTAACAAGCAATGTTAAGTGGCAAAAAATGTTACCATCTAGTAGTGTTACTACTTATATCTTGTTTAGAGATTTTAGGACTAGCTATATATATATATATATATATATATATATATATATATAGTATATACAAATATGTATATATAAAGTTGTGACGAAAGAATCAGCAAAGGTTCTCCATTACCTTCTGCCAGAGCCGTGTGGAGCTTAGGAGTTTCACTTATAAACACATACACACCACCCGGTCTGAGATTCGAACCCATGATCCATCGACCACAAGTCCACTGCTCTAACCACTAGTCCATGTGCCACTGCATGTATTGTAATGTAATGTGGTAAAAAACATATGCTGTGTGTTGTATAGTGTGATAGTAGTGATGTGTTGTATAGTGCTGAAATGCAGAAGAGAAAACAGGTTGTGTGGTGTATAAGGCAACAGTGTCAAGATGTAAGGAGGTAGAGAAAACATTTTGTATGGTGGTGTGGTATGAATGTAGCAAATATTTATTTCTTTATTGCCCACAGAGGGCTAATCATAAAGGGGACAAACAAGGACAGACAAAGTGTGTAACTGGTACTTATTTAATCGATTCCGAAAGGATGAAAGGCAAAGTCGACCACAGTGGGATTTGAACTCAGAACGTAAAGACAGACAAAATACCACTAAGCATTTTGCCCAGTGTGCTACTGATTCTGCCAGCTCACTGCCTTCTTGATTGTGTTATATTTCTTTCTTTATTGCCTACAAGGGGTTTAATGTAGAGGGGACAAACAAGGATAGACAAAGGGATTAAGTCGATTACATTGACCCCAGTGTGTAACTGGTAATTATTTAATTGACTCCGAAAGGATGAAAGGCAATGTTGACCTCGGCGGAATTTGAA
>NC_043012.1:36187504-36202504 GCF_006345805.1 Octopus sinensis
GCAGAAACTGAATAAGAGAAAAACAGATATAATATGAAGGAGAGAATATAATGCTTGTGTATGTAGATATTGAACATGAAGTAAGAATAAATATCAATTTCTGAGAATAACTGCAATTGAGTAACATTATAATAAGGATAATGGTCAGAGGTAGAGGTTAGGTTCAGGTTCAATTTCACTGAGGGACACAATGCAAATGTCTTCTACTGTAGCATTGGGTTGACAACTAAAGTCTTGGGAGTGTATTTCTGGTGAATGGAAACTGTGTGGAAGCCTGCCAGAGTGAATTTTAGTAGATTTAATCTATCATTTGATCTAATAGTACGACGACCTTTCTTTTTGGTGTCTTTAGCGGAGTCCACGGCTGTAAGCATTTATGACCAATTCTCTGGTCTGAAGATATCTTATTTCCACCGGAAACCCTGCGATGAGTCATAGTCACTACCCCACCTCCTTAAATGGTAGTGGCCGTCGTCATCATCGCCATGATGATGATGATGGTTTTCTTTGTGGTGGTGGTGTCATTCAATGATTCAGTTGTTTGATCATCTTGAGTACCTGCTCTTGAATTAAAATTTAAGTGGCTGAGTATTCCATAGAAACGTAATTCTCAAACAGAATCAACATGACACAATATGTGCAACATGACTGTACTTTTTGAATAATAGGTGAAATTAATCCACAAGGCTTCCATGCAGTTTCCACCCATGCAATTTCACACACAAGATATGGGCTGAACTGAGGCTATGGAAAATAACACTTGCCCAATGTCACACAGTGGGGTTGAACCCAGGTTTTTGTGGTTGCCCAAAGTAATCCTTTCTTCTTTGGACACAAAGCCTGGAATACATCGACCCCCAGTATTTGACTGGTACTTTATTTTATTGACCCTGAAAGGATGAAAGGCAAAGTCGACCTTGGCAGAATTTGAACTCAGAACGTGAAGACAGATGAAGTGCTGCTGAGCATTTTGCCCAATGCAGTAACAGTTTGACCCAATACTTGACTGATGTTTAATTTATTGACCCCGAAAGGATGAAAGCAGCAGACGAAATATCACTAAGCATTTCATCTGGCATGTTAACAATTCTGCCAGTTTGCCACCTTACCATAAAACAAAATAATAAAATTTTAAATTGGTCTTTGAGAATTTAAAGCATTTTGTTGGTTAACACAAGGTGCAGAGTTCAAACCTCACTGAGATCAATTAATTTCTTTGTTTGGACATTACTATTTGTAAATCTCTCAATGAGAGATATTCAGCAACAGTACTCTAGAGTAAAGATTATTTGCCAACATAACATGGCAGTCCTGGTTTAGGACTGCCATATTGTGTTGGCAAATAATCTTTAATCTCTTTGTTGTTTGGGCCTTCATAAAATAATGGACCAAATGAATCAAATTATATTTTATGTTTTTGTTTTAACCCTTTAGCATTCAGATTACTCTATCAAATGTAATGTTTATTTATTCCCTAACCCTATGTTTCAAGTAAATTGTACATTATCTCATAGCTTCAAAATTTCAATGATGTGATTGTTTATAGGGTACATGTAAGAGATCATATCTGGCCAGTTTAGATACAAAGCAGGTCAAATATTAGGGCTGGATATGGTCTGTTTAAATGTTAAAGGATCAAAGAGGGCAGGGATATAGTTTCTTTTTTAATGGTCTGGTGAGAAGAGGAACAGCTACACTCATGATCCGTTTAGGGTTTCTTGAATGGGGAAGAAAGAAAGGCAGAATTTCAAATCATGAAATAAACTCGTTAAGAAGCAGAGTACTCTAAAAACACACATCACCTTAATAAAATTCCCAGGCACCAACAACATTAGACTTTTGAATTACAGATGCAATTTGGAAGAGAAAAAGAGAGAGAAACAGAGAAGGAGAATCAACCCCAGTACATGACTGGTACTTTATTTATCAACCCTGAAATCTTGAAAAGCATAGCTAAGTTTGGTAGGGATTGAATTTTATGTGCAGAGTCACAGTGAACACCACAAGGTATACAGAACACTGCAAAATGGTTGGTGGTTGGATGAGCATCCATCCATGGAAACTGAACTGGAATGATCCATACAAGCACTAATCTATGAAAGTAGTGGCTCCTAATAAGAATCCTTCCAACCCATGCCAGCATGAAAAGTAGACATAAATGATAGTGATGATGAGGATGATGATGACAACAATGAAAACGATGAAGAGAATGGCAATCATGATGATGACAATGATCCAGATGGTCATGATGATGATGATGATGATGATGATTACATTATTGAACAAGAGATTAAGCTACCAGGACAACAATGTTGTTACATAGTTTCAAACCTCACAAGAACTGAATTAATCTTCCTGGGACAAGGCATAAGCCTCACATATCAATCCATAAGCCTTGTTCCTATAAATGTGGAGCTTTCGTGATATTTTATTAATTTATAAACAAGATATAACAATGGAGAAGATACCAATGCTTATAGACAGACCTGCTTCCTTTCTACTTCGGCAAAGAGGATCTCCATGTGGTTGTTCAGTGTTAGAAATGGCAACCAACACTTCTTCAAATCTCACACCACCATGCTAAACAGAGATGGACACATTTAATAATGTAGTCCTAGATATACCTAAAAGGCAGGGTGCTCATGGCTGGAATGGTCTTGATCATAAGTTTGTCTTTTTCTTGTTGACCTGAACTAAACAACAATTTTGTTGTTGAAGCATTTAATAAAGTGATTCTCAATCATTTTTAAATCTAGGTCTGATGCAAAACTTCAATTCTTTTAGGGGGTTACACCAAAATAAAGTAAAACACAAGTCAATTAAAAAAAAACTTTATAATATTGTTAGAGGGTAGATCGTCAAGGGCTGCCAGAAGAATGATTTAGGGCCACATATTGCCCTGGAAGCTGTGGGTGAGAGCCACTGATTTAAGGAATCAAGGAATATATTCTGTATCAATGTCATGCAGTGTAAATTCTTCATTTGTTAAAATTCTCTGACTCTAAAGAATGTGTCATAATTTCCAAATGCCAATTGGGAGTGTCTCCACATGAGAAGGGGAGATAATCTGAAGAAGCAAAAATTCCCCAAAGCTGACATGCCATTGAGGAAAAGAACAGGTTTTGTCCTCTTATCTCCAAACAATAAGCCTATCCTCTTTATCTCGGGATCGCATCCCCTTCTCACATGGTAATTATGGAGCAACTTCTGGAGACAGAGATAATTTTAATAAACCAGGAATTTATGTTGTATGGTATTTGATATACCTGTATTTATATATGTTGTGCATATGCATGCCAATGGCCACTGAGTTATTTCCCATGGCTAATTTTTGTTTAAACACACACACACACACACACACACACATATATATATATATTATATATATATATATATATATATATATATATATATATATATATATATATATTATATATATATATATATTATATATATATATATATATATATATATTTGTTTATGCTGTTTTCCTCTTTCTTTTACTACTTTCATTGATTCAAATAAGACAAAAAGAAATATAATTTTGAATTTGTTTTGCAACACTCTTGATGTAAAAATATGTGTTGAAACAGAGGCTGTCACATCTTGGAAGGGTCATCTTGCCAATAAGGAACGCAGGTGCTGGTTCTGTTTCACTTCGTTTTACTATTATTAATTTAACTAGTTAACTAGTTAAGCAACTAATTTATCGATTGCTTGATTAATTATTTGATCAATTAATCGCTCAGCTGGTATACCAGAATCCTTTCATTTGTGACCACATCAATGACATGTTCACGATATTTCCCGATTGTCAATAATAAGGGCTGAATAGCAATGAAAGGACTATGAGAAGGTGATTAACTGATTGAGTGAAGGATTAATGAAGTAATTGATTAGTTTATTAGTAAATTGGGTAATTTCTTAGTAAATAATAAAAAATTAAGTGAAATAGAGCCAGTGCATGTGAGTACTTCTTATTGGCTAAATGCCCTTCCTAAATATTCACCAAAAAATGTCACTGTACAGCTTTAACGTCGATAGATACTGCATACAAACAACCATCTAAATATTTAAATAAATGGGTACCACAAGAAAAAATTAACATAAAATACTTGTTCATTCGTATTTTGAGCGAGCGGAGGATGACTTTCTTATTTCGCAGACTATATCTAACAATGCCATGTTGACTAAGATTCAATTCTGGTTATCATCTCTGCTTTTAATGGGTAGGGTTTACTGTAGCTAACATCCGGCTATCACTTGTTTCATTTGTCGTTTTGATCGACTTAACACTTCAGACTGTCAATTCTAATTATTAAACTGTAATTCATTGCCGCTTAAACTCTGTTTGCGACTTGTGGAATGCTTAAAATTTCAATATAAACTTCCTTTCATGATAAAGTATGGATTAATAAAAATAAATGTTAAATAGACGTTTTTGTAAACCAACAGTTCCCATCAGAAGTGACTAATGGCGGCCTACAGAGAACTAACTCTATCTCAAAATACGATAAGCTTGACATAATACTTTTAAGAAATTATATTTAATATTTTGTAAATTCTTCTTATCTGCATGTCATAAAGATACCCGTTAGTTATCAAGTTGTTAAAGTGATAAAAATAGAGTGTAACAAATGCTGGAATATCGGTCAAGGTTGTAAGATAATGTGTCTAAGACAAAGCCAGATATAATTTGTGTGACTTGGCCAATGAATGACTTGTCGACTGTAAGTCAGGGCCATATCACACTTCAATTCAGTTAGTTCTGACGTTAATATTCTAATTATTGCCTTAGGCTGGTCCATCTAACTTCATTTTCTCCATCAAAATTTTATTTAAGGAAAACAAACGTTTCAATTTTTGGTAATTATTTTCAAAAAATATATGATGATAATAATAACAACAACAACCTCCTTTGTGAAAAATTTTATATTCATTGTTTGAGAAATAAATAAAAACTATGCTATAACAAGGTTGATTTCAAAAATTATGCAAGAATTTATTTTTTATTTATCTGTCTGTTCTTTTCATTGAAAAATATTTTATTTTCTTCGTTCTTCATTAGAAATATACTTGATAGTTACAGTGTAAAGGCTAACGTTTGTTGACTTGGAATAACATAAACAAGTGACGTCTGCGGAGAAATAAAGACTTAAGATGGCGACGGGAATCAGATCTTAAGTTACAAAATCGCTGTTGTTTTCAGTGTAATGTTTGTTATTTCATTCGTCTTTTATCTGTAAATGATCAGATAAACACGTTTTCTTTCATTATATTCCTAAAACGATACTCTCAACTCAAGTTAACAGGTATATAAAAGACGATTAATTTCCTGTTTTCGTTCACAAACAGCCATTAAGTAACTGCCGTTTGTTCCGTTCTCTTATTTTTTATTGTTGTTTTTTCAAGGGGGAAGGGCGTTTTCCTATGTTTTTTTAAACGTTTACAATCTGAAATAGATTCTACGTATCCATCCACACTTACCATTTTCTCTTTAATGAAATGTTTACTCTTTTTAACATATTTTTCTTCGATAGTGATGGCTTTTATCAAAACTAAACTGTTGATGTTTAACCCAATGTCAGCCGTGACCATCCTGTCTTTTATTCAACTCTCATGGACTTAATGTCACAGTGAATGCATTGTCCAATGCATCTTTCTTCTATTACGACAGCAGAGTGTGATCATAATGAATATTTAGCTGCTATTTCTGCATATAGTAGGTTCTCACAAATGTAATTTGGTGCGTTGAAAAAGTATTCATTCAAATTATCCTTGTCATTAGAAGAGAAATTACTTTTTCTAAGTATTAAAAAATCTAAAATTTATGTAGTGATCTCCCTTCTTTGTAGGTTGTTAACACCTAGAAGTTTTTACTTTCAACAAGGATAATCTCTGTTAATCGCAGTCTTTCAGTTCAATCTATTACGTATGTAAGACTTTGATGTGCATTCAGTGCACAGAGCATTTCCCCTAATGGCTTCAGCCATTTAATATATTCCCTTTGTGCACGCACAGATATATAAAACTCCACACCAACCAAACAGTGCTTATATCGTGGAGATTAAATCATTGTAATAACAGATTATCGCAGATTTTCATTAGTAAACGTGTCACTGATGCAACAAGTATATCTGATCGGTTGGAATGCTGTAATACGAAGTGAGAAACCGGCCACAACTTAACTGAAGCTGATTAACATTGGATGATAAGAAAGAGGAATTTCTCTGTGCTAACGAAATTAAGTGAGACTACTCCTATTCATATGTCAGAATTGTTTCCCATCCCTCACCACGATTGTGTTTTTGCAGCCGATCGATTTTTCTGATTGTGAAACTTTAATGTGATAATCTAAAGCAAAACTTCAATAGTCATACGTGTGTGGTGTGTTTGTGTGCGCAGTCGCAGTGAAGAAACAAAAGAATGAAGATGATAGTACTGCATTTTTACTTTGTTACGATCGTTTCAATAGTTAGTCAATATGAAGGGTTATACATACAAATTATGCAAATCCACACCGTATTAAATACAAATTACACTAATCGTTTCTTCAGACTAATTTACAAAAGTGATACCAAACTAGATACTGACTTTCATAATGAAGATTAGTTTATTATATAGATTACGGAAGGGAGTATATAGAAGAGTAAATAATAAATTATAAACTGCCGGTGGTCACGTTGTCACAAATTCATTTTAATTGGGAGACTATATGGGGCAGCGTGTAGTTCTTCAACGTCAAGTCTATTGTAAGCAGTCACAAAACATTGAGAGACCAGGAATCAACCAGTTTATTGTAAATATACCGTAGATTAAAAAAATATAGAAATAGCGGTGAAAAGCTTCAAAGAGAGACGGGAGTTAACTTCTAAATATTCTTGGAATAATGCTTTAATGGGGGAAATAAGAAGAATAAGGAAAAAAACAGCATTTTGTATATGCTACTCGACGTGAATATACTCTGGAAAGTCACACAACTGTGGTGACGCTGCTGGACGACTTTCGTCAGTTGTTGATATAGCTCTGTGCTTTTTAGCACTATACATCTATATCTATACAAGATGCTTTCTCCAGACGAATACCGTAGCACTGTGGGTTTCTACAGTATACACACGTTAAGATTAGGGCGGCGAGCTGGCAGGAACGTTAGCAAGCCGGGCGAAATGCTTAGCAGTATTTCGTCTGCCGTTACGTTCTGAGTTCAAATTCCGCCGAGGTCCACTTTGCCTTTCATCCTTTCGGGGTCGATAAATCAAGTACCAGTTACGCACTGGGGTCGATATAATCGACTTAATCCCTTTGTCTGTCCTTGTTTGTCCCCTCTGTGTTTAGCCCCTTGTGGGTAGTAAAGAAAAATATGAAGATAAGTATGAGAATAAAGATTAGAGCAGTGTACTAAAAAATAACTTATTGCGGTGGAAGCGGCTTAGATCACATACAATTGAACTAAATAAATTGATTAGTTACGTGAGAAATTATTAAAACGGGTATTTTGGAGATATGGAGGAAATGACGTAGATTACTCAGTGATAAAGTTAATGCTATCAAGAATAGGAACACTATACTATAATATTTGATTCAATAAAGTTAGTTAATCTGATTTTTTAAGAATGTTTTACTGAATTGGTGGGAGCATCGGATCACTAGTTCATTGCGTTTGTTAATTAAGTTACATCTGCATGTAAGGACCTCAGTGGTTCCACAAAACATAAACTACAACTACCCCACGCCCTTTGTACGGAAGGACAGTGTGTATAATTGACCGCATCACAGAATAACTAATATTCTTCATTTTGAGGTTCCAAATAAACTTATAGTTATTGATTGATTGACTGATAGATAGATAGATAGATAGATAGATATAGATAGATAGATAGATAGATAGATAGATAGATAGATAGATAGATGATAGATAGATAGATAGATATGTTTCTTATTAGCCACACAGGGCTGCACACAGATAGAACAAATTACAAGGTAGAGCTTTTCTTTTGAAGGTTTAAAAAAAAAAAAAGGAAGGGGAGTTTCGATCAAAAGGGATCGTAAAAGGAGAGAAAGAGGACAAAAGAAAGGGGGGGTTAAAAAAAAAAGGGGGAGAGGAAAAAAAAATTGATCAATAGGGATCGTTATCACAGAAATGTCAATATGAAGTGTAAAGGGGAGGACAGGTGAGGTTTACCCGTGGAAAGAAAAGCCTACGGAAAAGACCACGGTAACCTCGGTCAATGAAGTCACATTTTATATTTCTTTTTTAGATAGATAGATAGATAGATAGATAGATAGATAGATAGATAGATGATAGATAGATAGATAGATAGATAGATAGATAGATAATAGATAGATAGATAGAGAGAGAGAGATTTAGATAGATAGATAATAGATAGATAGATAAATAGAGAGAGAGAGATTTAGATAGATAGATAGATAGATAGATAGATAGATAGATAGATAGATAGATAGATAGATAGATAGATAGATAGACAGAAAGAGAGAGAGATTTAGATAGATAGATAGATAGATAGATAGATAGAGAGAGAGATTTAGATAGATAGATAGATAGATAGATAGATAGATAGATATGTGTGTATGCATGTATATTGGGAGTGAGAGATATACATACAGAGTGCCTTGTGCACCCTTAGGTCGGACCACAACCGATTTCTGCTAGAAACAGAAGAATTGATGCACAGAAAAAGAAATAGATATAAAGAGGATGAAGTAACCCCACCCCACCCCCAGTCCAGGTACTTTTTTCACCAACCCGGAAAAGATGAAAACAAAGTGGACCTCGGCTAGATTTGAATTCAGAGCGTAGATTATTAGTAAAATTATCACAAAGTAATGTATATGATGCCCTAACGACTCTACCAATCGGTTGGATACCACATGTGTGCGCGTATATATATATGTGTGTGTGTGTGTGTGTGTGTGTGTGTGTCTGTATATGTATGTATTTATACGGATGTTTGTATGTGCATATATATATATATATGTGTGTGTGTGTGTGTGTGTGTGAGTAAGCATATCGGCTGCTGTCGCTTGACTATGATCTATGGATAATTTCGGCAAGTGTTCAAGCCTTTTTGATCATCATCATCGTCGTGGTCATCATCATCATCATCAACATAGTCGTCATCATCATCATCATCATCATCATCATCGTCGTCGTCGTCGTTCTCCTTTCGTCTTTCAATTAGCAAGAGCGACAAAGCGAAATATTTCTGTCACTATTTGAAGCCGGAGAATAAAACAGTTGAACTGGAGGAACAGAGAGACAGAAACTGCGCGGAAAACAAATACGTATATACAAGCACGCATATACATTATGTATAAATGTACACATATACATACATACGTATGTATGTATGTATGTATGTATGTATGTTATGTATGTATGTATGTACGTACATATGTACTTACGTATGTATGTACGTACGTACGTATGTATGTATAACGGTGGAATTCAAAGAGTAGTTCTCAAATATTGGTATTTCTGTTAAATGGATTAGCATCAGGGTACCATTTCCTGTTTGATTTCAAATGATACTCAACTTGTATCAAAATACTTACTGAACTGTGTAAACATGCAGAAGGAAGACGACATTTATAAATAAACAGCTTTTAACTATTCAGATTTTTATGTGAATAGGGGCGATATGAAGGAGCGGGGCGGGGTGGGGGGGCTTTGTTTCATACGTCCAAGGCTTTTGTGTGTGCGTGTGTGTGTGGAGAGAGAGCAGAAGTGGTAGAGCAGCTGAGAAATTGTCACGTAGTTTACGCCGCTTTGTGATTTGAGCTCTAATCCTACCTGGTGCAATTCCATCTTTCATTCTTGGTCTTCAGTATTTTTCTTTTTCCTTTATTTTTTATTCTTTTTTTTTTTTACCATTTTTACGTGGATTACAGAATCGAGAAAAAAAGAAGACAGATAAATATAACACGCTGGGGAGTTGCGTGGCTCAGTGGTTAAGAAATCGGATTCACGATCGTAAGATAGCGCTTTCGATTCTTGGACCGGGCGATGCGTTGTGTTCTTGAGCAAAACACTTCATTTCACTTTGCTACAGACCACTCAGCAGCTAAAAACGAGTTGATCCTGCAAACTATATTGCAACTATATATATATATATATATATATATAGATATATATATATGATATATATATAGTGGGCGGATAAGCACGGCGGCCAAGTCTTGGGTGGACTTTAAAACTGATGCCAACATCATTTGCGCAATATTGTACGCTTACTCTCTCTTTTACTCTTTTACTTGTTTCAGTCATTTGACTGTGGCCATGCTGGAGTACCGCCTTTAGTCGAGCAAATCTTTGGAAGCCTTGTACTTATTCTATCGGTCTCTTTTGCCGAACCGCTAAGTTACGGGGACGTAAACACACCACCATCGGTTGTCAAGCGATGTTGGGGGGACAAACACAGACACACAAACATATACACACACGCACTATACATATATATATATATATATATATATATATATATATATATATATATATATATATATCATATATATATATAGATACAGTGCTTCCTGTCCAATGTGGGGAGTTACCGCATGAAAACCGGGAACCGACCTTCTAGGTCTTCATGATTCAGGAAGGAGCTTTATCCATTTTTAAGGCGGAGCGCTGCCAGAATCGCTGGCGCACGACACAAAATACTTAGCAGCATTTCATCTGTCATTACGTTCTGAGTTCAAATTCCGTCAAGGTCGATTTTGTCTTATATCCTTTGGGGTCGATAAATTAAGTTCCAGTTAGGCACTGGGGTCGATGTAATCGACTAGTTCCCCTCCCCCAAAATTTCAGGACTTGTGCCTATAATAGAAAGGATTATTATTATTGAGTGAGCGAGCAGAGCATGCCATCAAAGTGACACTGGGGTAAAATATACGAAGCCCAGTATACCCATCATGACTACCCGTCTGATAAGGGTACACTAGGCACATGCATCACAACCATATGTGCGCGACATGGTGATCTCATATCAAGATAAACAGCACATGACCTTGCAGGTGGAGCCCAGGTTAGAATTTTCTTCAGATCGAGTTACCCATCCCGCTCACTGCAAAAGGTCCCTGAATAAGGGTTGTTTAAGGACGTTGAAACGAAACCACCCATGTTTACAGAGGTGAATTATTCAAACCCCAAAAGAATCTTCTCAACACATGGCTATGATGCTCCCCCACTACTTCTGCTCGTGATCAGAGATGCACATATCGTAAGCAACTAAGGGGACATGCTCAACTGGTTAAGGTCAAACAACTGACAAGCAAATCTGTGGTTATTGAGCAGAATATTTGCTGTAGCCCATCTTTTTATACCAAGACAAAACAATGTACATGAACACTTCCAATCAGTTAAGATCAGAAGCCATGAGAGCCACTGCATGGTACTGCATCAGGCATTTATTATATTACTAGCAGTATCGCCCGGCGTTGCTCAGGTTTGTAAGGGAAATAACTATAAGCATTTGTAGAGAGTTATAGCCAAAAAATAGCAAAAAAATGGGAAAAAAAATGATGGTAAATTTTTTGAGAGTTAAAAAAGGTGGAGTTGCGTCCCCTGACAGTTTGTGGTTTGTGGTTCTGATTCTCGACCCATGTCGAATTTAGCGCTATTTTTCAGAACTGGGGAACTTTTCAAAATTTTTCGCTGCGTTAGTTTTGAATTATGACCATTGGGCTATGTGTGTGTCAAGTTTCATCAGAATCGGTTGAAAGCCGTGGTAGGGGTGAGGGTACAAGCAAAAACAGAAAACAGAAACACGCACAGACAAAAGCCGTTTATATATAGAGAGATTATTATTATTATTATTATTATTATTATTATTATATTAGTATTATTATTATTATATTGCTAAAAGCGGCATCTTTCAGACTCGTTTTGATGCCGGACAAAATATTTGGCAACAGTTTGTCCGTTTTCACGTTCTGAGTTCAAATTCCGCCGAGGTCGCCTTTGCCGTTCATCCTTTCGTGATCGATAAATTAAGTACCAGTAGAATGCTGGGGTCGATGTAATCGACTAGTCCCCTGCCCCCAAAACTTCAGGCTTTGTGCCTTTAGGAGAAAGGCTTATCGTTATCATTGCTAAGGCGGCGAACTGGCAGACTCGTTGGCAGTATTTCGTCTGTCTTTGCGATCTGAATTCAAATCACTCCGAGATCGATTTCATCTTTCTTTCTTTCAGGATCGGTAAATTAAGAACATGCGTAGGAGTGGCTGTGTGGTAAGTAGCTTGCTTACCAACCACATGGTTCTGGATTCAGTCCCACTGCGTGGCACCTGGGCAAGTGTCTTCTACTATAGCCTCGGGCCGACCAAAGCCTTGTGAGTGGATTTGGTAGACGAAAACTGAAAGAAGCCCGTCGTATATAGGATGGGTATATATATATGATATATATATATATATATATATATATATATTATAATATATATATATATATATATATATATATATATATACATAATATATATATATTATATATATATATATATATATATGTGTGGGGTATGTAGGTATGTATGTTTGTGTGTCTGTGTTTGCCCCACCAACATCGCTTGACAAGCGATGCTGGTGTGTTTACGTTCCCGTAACTTAGCGGTTCGGCAAAAGAGAACCGATAGAACAAGTACTAGGCTTACAAAGAATGAGTCCTGCTTTTGATTTGCTCGACTAAAGGCGGTGCTCTAGCATGGCCACAGTCAAGTGACTGAAACAAGTAAAAGAGTAGTTTAAACAATGGGGTCGACGTAATCCCCTAGCCCCCCCCCTCAAAATTCAGGCCTTGTGCCTGTCTTAGAAAGGATTCTGTAGTTACGTCTCTTTTAATTCTGCCTTCTGAATGCAACATTTTTATCATTCGCACTTTTTCAGTCTTTTTTTCTTCTTTTTCTTTTCATTTCAACAGGCGCAGGTGTGGCCGTGTGGTAAGAAGTTTGCTTCCCAACCGCTTGGTTCCAGGTTCAGTCCCATTGCGTGACACCTTGGGAAAGTTGTGGCCATCCCGTCCTTTTAGGGATATAGAGAAATATTTTATCCAATGACACACACATACACACTGCCAGAGATAGATAGATGAATACACTGACACTCACACACACACACACACACACATACATACATACATACATACATACATACATACATACATACATGCATGCATGCATGCATACATACATACATACATACATACATACATACATACATACATACATACATATATATATATATATATATAAAGTTAATCCAAACAAGAAAACATAAAAAAAACACAACAACGCGAGGACGTGGAACAAATAAAGTATTATTGGACGCTCAGGAAAGAAGGACAAGAAGGAGGGTTTAAGTTTCGAGCGAGAGCTTTCGCGGAAACATAGAAGAAGGAAAGATCCAAGAAGGGAAGACAGAGGAAAAAAAAATTGCCAACGGTACACACGAGGTCACATTACATACATACATACATACATACATACATACATACATACATACATACATACATACATACATACATACATACATACATACATACAAACGAACGGACGGACGGACGAATAGACAGACAGACAGACAGACAGGCCGACAGGTAGGTAGGTAGGTAGGTAGGCAGGCAGGCAGAGAGACAAACAGACAGATAGCATGCTGTTATTAGACACATATAGACAAACATTTCGGGGTTTGAAGGTGGGGGGGGCTTATATAAAAAAGCTAAACATCTATGAATAAAAGCGAATTTTTAGATTAAATAAATGACCAAATAAATAAATTGGTAAATAAAAAAATGTCGGTGCCAATTTTAAGACTGTAAATGTCAAAAAGTGTAAGATTTTGGTAATTTGTCAGCTTCACAATAGAGAGAAAGACTCTTGGGGAGTTAACGATATGTTTCAGAAGATGGTATTTGTTGGTGGAAACGAAAAGTCTGCTTCCGCATCCTTATAAAAGTTTGATGGCTTCTAGTGTCTATTACAACACACACACACACACACACACACACACACATATATATATATAATATATATAAACGAATGCTTGGATGTGTGTATATATATGCATATATATATATATATGCATTCATACATACATATATTATGCATATACGTAAATGTGCAAGCAGATGTAGGTAAGCACACAAGCACACACACACAACACACACACACATGCACGCATGCACGCACGCGCACGCACACACACTTATATAAAAAATATATCCCAAACACTTTCAGAAACTGATATCAACTGTACATGAAGAAAGCCATCCCAAACCCAGTCGTTGTATTTTGTAATTCAAAAGCTATAATATATGAAGCAGAGGTTAACTCTACCAAAACAAACGCTACTTAGGCATGACCGAAGGATTGTTTAAAGAAAAGAATTATAAACACACTACCTCTTTTAGACTTTAAAAAATTTAAACAAATATGACGACATTATCCAATTGTATCTGACATTTAAAAGACAACTTCAGGTTACAACATCAAATAGAAAGGTCGTTGAACGATTGAGGCCTCATAGGAACAGAAATAAGAGATATGAACTTTGCGCAGCCGAAAGTATTTTCTTCCTTAAAAGCCTAAATGATTCCGATCAGTACTTGAATACTCGGTCTGAAATCTTTGCAATGTGTGGATACTTTGTCAAGAATTCTGTCGTGTAAATAGTCCTCAGCACAGCTGCCCGGCCAGACCTAATAACACACCCTATCTATCCACATTGCAGTTTCCTTCTACCTTTTTCTACTCCTTGATATCTAATCACAGCAAGCGAGTGTTTATACGCGCGTGTCAACATCAAGTTTGATTAACTAACTATATTTCACGGCGAGCTGGCAGAAACGTTAGCGCGCCGGGCGAAATGCGTAGCTGTAGTTTGTCTGCCGTTACCTTCTGGGTTCAAATTCCGCCGAGGTCAACTTTGCCTTTCATCCTTTCGGGGTCGATAAATTAAGTACCAGTTACGCACTTGGGTCGATGTAATCG
>NC_043012.1:36207504-36217504 GCF_006345805.1 Octopus sinensis
ACGGTAATTTGCGGATTAAGGAAACAATCCTTATCAGACTATGTAAACCAACTATCAATAATCGACAAGAATTATATGAAAAACGTTAGCTAAGCAAGCCACTACCATCGGACTTGGTGCAACGCAAAATACTTTATTTTCTCTGCGTTTCGTATACAAATCGTACTAATGCAGACACGAAGCTCTGGCAAACTAAGGTCTCATTTCTATTCTCTTCACCAAAGACTAGATCTTTTGGGGGCCGAAACATGATGAATATTAAATGTTTTAAAACAAAAGTTTTATTGTGATTTGCATCTCTATTTAATCCATTCTTAATTTCATTGCTGAAGTCTTTATTCTATGTTCCACCACTTCAACTAGACAACAACAGTTGTATACACATACACAGTCACAAATACAAATACACATACACACATATATCCCCCGCACGCGCACACACACACACACACACACACACATACACATATACGGAGTTTTAGATTTATACCCATAATTCTTTTTACCTATATTACTCTTACTTGTTTCAGTCATTTGACTGCTGCCATGCTGGAGCACCGCCTTTAGTCGAGCAAATCGACCCCAGGACTTATTCTTTGTAAGCCCAGTACTTATTCTATCAGTCTCTTTTGCTGAACCGCTAAGTTACGGGGACGTAAACACACCAGCATCGGTTGTCAAGCAATGCTAGGGGTACAAACACAGACACACAAACACACATACGCACACACGTATATACATACATACGACAGGCTTCTTTCAGTCTCCGTCTACCAAATCCACTCACAAGGCATTGGTCGGCCCGAGGCTATAGCAGAAGACACTTGCCCAAGATGTCACGCAGTGGGACTGAACCCGGAACCATGTGGTTGATTAGCAAGCTACTTACCACACAGCCACTCCTGTGCCTATATTCTAATAGCTTCTTTCCTTGAAATGCTGCTCTCTGGAACTCATTGCCATCGTCTTGTTTTTCTCTTTGCTTCTCAACTGTTGGGTTTTTTTGTTCGTTTGTTTTTCGTTTTTGTTTTTGTCTTTCAACTCTTGGCTGCTATTTTACTCGGGGAGGGGGCACCCCATAGCCATTCAATGTTTACAAAAAATCCCCATATATTTTTATAATGAAATATTATTAGCAGTAGTATATAAAAAAATTTGTTAAAATATTTTGCGTATTGTAGGAATTTAAGCAATTTGCTGCTGATAAACTTTAGCAACAAAATCTCTTATGGACCCCAATTGAGACCCCACTGTTCTAGGCTGTAATATTCAATCTTTTAAACTTTCTCTTAATCAACATCTTTTGAATTTGTAGGCCCTTCTTTTTCTTCTTTTTAGTCCCTTACGCTGCAGTGACCTCAAACCTTTCCTGAGACAAAATCTATGAAAAAAAGAAGAAAAAATTATCAACACCCTTGATTATGTAATTAAACTGTCTCAACATCCATTTAAGACGGTGGGTTTCACAAAACCAAAAAGGATCTGGTTAATTGAATAATAATTACAAGGATAAGCCATTCATGTTGCTGCGAAAATATGTTAATTATTCCAGAAGTGTTTTTGCATGTAATGAATGAATAAGTGCATATATGCACGGGTGGGTATGAGAAATGTGTTCGGGTGGATATGCGTTAAAGAAAATACAGGCATTAACATGTGGGATTATATTCATATATATGTATTTATATATATATATATATTATATGTATTTATATATATATATATATATATATATATATATATATATGTATTTATATATATATATATATATGTATTTATATATATATATATATATATATATTATATATATACACACACACATATTATATATTGTGTGTGTGCATATTGTATATGCATAACTTTCTATGCATGCATGTGTGCGTGTATGTTTGTATATATAATATTGTGTGTGTGTGTGTGTTTATATGTACATATGCGTGCACGTAAGCATACACATATTTGCATACATACATGCACATAACACACACATACATACATACATACATACATACATACATACATACATACATACATACATACATACATACGTATATACATACATACATACATACGTACATACATACATACATACATACATACATACATACATACATACATACATACATACATACATACATACATACATACATACATACATACGTACGTACATACATACATACATACATACATACATACATACATACATACATACATACATACATACGTACATGCATACATGCATACATACATACATACATACATACATACATACATACATACATACATACATACATACACACATACACACGAAGTTATATACATTTCACAGAGAGGTTATGGCTTCTGGTGGGGTCAACGAACGATGCTTTACATCTCCAGCGTTTTTGACGATCACCACCAAGCTCCACCACCAATCTTCACCACCAGCCCTGAGGCAGTCTTCCTTCCCTTTCTTTGTCTCTCTATTGTGTGTGTGTGTGTGTGTGTATGATTGTGTACATGTATGTATGTACATGCGCAAATGTATACGTGTATGTGTGTACTTATGTGAATGTATACGTGTATCTATAGTTCAGTGTGTGTGGGGTGGGGTAAACATAAATTTTCAGACTGCAGATGTTAAAATTATTATTAGTTTCATTGAAATAAATATCTTTCAATCAATTTTACATCACGAGATTATTTTTTAATTATCAATTTTAATGAAAATTTGTTAATTGCTTGTTATTGAGTTAAACAAATACGCCATTTTGTTCCGTTAGTTGTTTTCCCGTTTCGAAACACCCACCAGTTGCAGGGGTATCAAAGGCAGAGTGCGTCCGCCCCAGACGATTTCGGATGGGAAGCACCTTTGAGTCTGCTGTATATGTTTGAAGATCCTGGGGCGGGGACAAACTCAAGGGCTACCACGGGCCGCACACACACACTCTAGCTATGCCAATGTCACCCTCTCTCTTTCTCTATCTGTCTGTATGTCTCTCTCTCCCTTCTCTCTCTCTCTCTCTCTCTCTCTCTCTTCTCTCTCACGCACACACCATCCATCTGCCTTGTTTTCCATCTCTGTCCATCTATCTGTCCGTCTTGCTCTCCCTTTCTCTCTTTCTCCATCCATCTGTTTTGCTCTCCCGCTCTTTGTACATCTGTTTCTCTCTCCCCTCTCTCCCTCTTTTACAACCAGCTCCCCTTTACCATTCTGGTTTATAGCTTCCTCCACCAACTGATGCAAGATCATTCTTATTCCATTAATCTATTAAATTGTTTCGTTTTGGGTTTTTTTTTTCACTTAATGATTCTAGAGGAAGGAGTCGGGTCCATGCTCCTTGGGAATTTTTGCAGTCCTTTCTCCAAAACCGGTGGGTTCTGGGATGCCATCAATGTTCTCGTTAAGTTGCTGCAAGTCAACATCCAGAAAAGACATGAAAAGAGGTAGGATGTTTCAAGGGGGTGGATAACATTCTAGAGAGCAAGGACTGAATACTAGGTGGTTGTGCAGATCCATGAAGGAGTGTTGGTCACAACATGGGTCGTGAGAGAAGCAGGAGTGGGAGGTGTCTGAGTGAATGTGGTATGGAACTGGCGAAGTCTGAGGAACAGAGGCCAACATAGTTGCAGTAGAAAAGCCAGACAGAGAAGACTGCATGCGTGTGGACCAGGGCCAATATGTGACGGTGATGTACCAATATGTCATGTGGCATATCTATCTATCTATCTATCTATCTATCTATCTATCTATCCATTCATCCATCTATCAATCCATCCATTCATCTATCCATCCATCTATCTTTGTTTCTCTCGTTCTTTGCGTACCCAACGTTATTTTCGTATTTCATGTTGTTTACGTTTTGTGACGTCCTGTACGCATATATGCATACCTATATACATACATATGTATGTATGTATATGTGTGTGCGTGTATGTATATATATATATATATATATATATAGTATTTGATTGAACACCACGCATCCATTTCCAAGTAAGTTTTATCTTAATATATTTGATGCGACTCACTCACTCCTTCCACTGTTCTCTCTCTCTCTTCATTTCGTTTTCTCTGTCATCCTTTCTCTAATTCTTTTTACTTCCCTTCACCGTTTTCTCTCTCTCTCTCTTCCTCTTTTATTCGCTCTCGTTTCTCACACATGACCATCGTCCATCTTTCTTCTCCTCACGTGATCATTATTCTTTTCCGTCAGACTGTAGTGCAGTCCAGACGCATTCCTATCTGTCTCCTCTCCTACCTTTTCTCTTATCAAAGAATCTCCTTCAAGCATTCGCCACTTTACCTCGTCTGAGCCTAACAACCTCCCTGTTTGTTTTCGTTTCATTTTGTTTGTTGTATGTCCTGTTTTTGTTCCCAACTTTGGCCCTCCTCAAATCCCAAATTTTATTTCGGTTCGCGGGAGCAACTGCTTTCAAAGTTTTATCTTGACGTTCAATGTTCGAAATAAGGAGTAGAAGGACAGCCGACAACTGATGAAGGGTCGCTTTTTTCTTGTTACTTGTCTTCTTTTCCTTTTCTTTCTCTCGTTCTTTGCGTACCAAGCGTTATTTCCGTATTTCATGTTGTTTACGTTTTGTGACGTCCTATACCCATATATGCATACCTATATATATATACATATGTATATATGTACATGTGTGTATGTATATGCATATATATATATATATATATATATATATATATATATATATATATAGATATATATATATATATATATATATATATATATATATATATATATATGCATATACATACACACATGTACATAATGTATATAGGTATGCATATATAGGTATAGGACGTCACAAAACGTAAACAACATGAAATACGGATATATATATCATCTATCTATCTATCTGTCCATCTTCCTGCCTGTTGGTCAGTTAGTCTTTCTGCTTGCCTGCCTGCCTCTCTCTTTCTCTCTGTCTGTCTATCTTACTGTCTCTCTCTCTCTCTCTCTCTCTCTCTCTCTCTCTCTCTCTCTCTCTCTCTCTCTCTCTCTCTCTCTCTCTGATTTTTCCCTCAGAAATATTTCCAATCTGTCCTGTCATGTTTGTTGACGACAGGACACACAACATTCTACTTTCACATGGCTGTACAATTAACACATCTACTTGGCAACTTAGTGGTTTGGGGTTCAAGCCCATTGCATAGCACCTTCAGTAGATGTTTTGTTCGTTTTTTGTTGGTTTTTTTTTTTGCCTTACACCTCAGATCAATGAAAGACTTAAAGACTTATGAGAGAAATTTGGAAGACTTAAACAGATCTAGACTTATTGACTTAATCATTCCCTTACCCCATCCACTTTAACACCACCACCTGGTCCTTGAGTACCTCTACAGTTAGACTTAATCTATCAACACATGGCACACCTGGACATACCTCTATAGATAGACACATTACACACCTGTGCATATTGCACATTTCCACACATTACATGCCTCACCACATTGCACACAATCTAACCTATATAATCTCCCATTTATGAGATTAAATTTAATCTTTGTAAACTTCACATTTCATGCAAGATAGCTTAGCCATAACTAGCAAGCAACTAGAAATGGGACCATAGAGTTTCCATAGTCATGTTATGTTTCATAGTGTTTCCATAGAATGCTCTGTATTATGAAGACCATAGTGTGTTCCGCACTCATAGAGGCCATAGTTTGTATTATGACACCATTGTGTTTCCATATTATGTTCTGTATTATGGAATTTGCAGTATTCCATATTACGACACTATAGAGTTCTCATAATATTTCCATACTATGGAGACCCATAGAATAAAGGATAAAGTTTATCTACCCTGTAATAAATTGTAAGTAGGGACCAGTGTAAGAAGTTTATTTACCAACCATATGATTCCAGGTCCAGTCCCAATGCAAGTAGATTTGATAGGTGGAAACTGTAAGAAACCTGTTGCATATATATATATATATTTAAATACTGTTAAATACTGTTGGATTTTTCTCATAAGGTATTGGAATCTTACATATATACCATTCTGCCTAAAAAATGGATCTACAAATTCAATGTGTGTGTGTGTGTATGTGTTTGTCCCCCCAACCATCGGCAAAAGAGACAGATAGAATAAGTTCTAGATTTTCAAAGAATAAGTCCTGGGATCGATGTGTTCAACTAAAGGCAGTGCTTCAGCATGGCCACAGTCAAATGACTGAAACAAATAAAAGAATATATATACACATATACTCACCATGTTGGACCACTGAACTCAATATGTTTTTCCATTCTCTCTCTATTTATTTCCTTGTGTTCCTTTCTGTTGAAGAGCGTAGGCTCGAAACATAAAAGACTTTCTCACTTTCCCGAGCGTCAAACTAATACACACCTGCTTGTCGTTCATACACCTGTCTTAATCTTTGTTTTTCTATAAATCTGAACTATGTATATATATATATATATATACACACATACACATGTGTGTGTATATCTTTGTTCTCCAACACTGCTTGACAACCAGCCTTGGTGAGTTTACTTCCCTGTAACTTAGCAGTTTGGCAAAAGAGACCAATAGAATAAGTACTAGGCTTGAAAAAAAATGTCTTGGAGTCACTTCATTCAACTAAAAATTCATCAAGGTGGTGCCCCAGCATGGCCACGGTCTAATGAATGAAACAAGTAAAAATTTTTTTTAAATAGATCGAAATTTTCTATTTCTGATTGTCAGCGACAGTAAAACACTTGCCATATGGAAGTCCATACAACCATGGTTGCAGAGTGGCACAGTCCACCTAGTCACAAATACATACCATGTGAATATTAAGTTTACCTTGTTATGTAGGTACCATTAATAGATAAAGCTTAGCTTAAAACTATTAATATGCAGAGATATAGTCTACTTAACTGTATATAGGTACCACACTCAGACACAATCCACCTAGTATATATATGTACCATAGTTGCATATAGGTACCACACTGTATATACAATTAGCTGTATTTACAGCATAGTCCACTTAGCTGTATATAGGTACCATACAGTAGGTACTATGCAGAGGGTACTGGCCACCTTGCTGTATACAAGTACCACACAGATACAGTATATAGGCATTATAACTGTATATAGATACATAGGCTTAGAACAGCGGGTGCAGGGCAAGTGCACCCGCTAAACGTTTTAGTGGGAGTGGCCAATGAAAATGCTTTGAACATCCTGGGCTAGATCTGGGTTTGCACTCCCTAAACAAATTTTGTTCCCACATTTATGTAAAGGTGCCATGAGTAGGTACAGTTCGCCCTCAATATAGCAAATACTCCTCTAATTAAACTGGCCCTCTAATTAAGGACCAGAAAATGCTACAGCTCCCGACACTTATTAGCCTTATACAAGCACATATAAGGCCCACAACAGAGTACTTCCCCCAAATATGGAACAATGGTGCTACTACTACACATACAGACATCCTGAACCACAGCCAAGAAATAAGCTTCCCAACCAACTGGTATGAAGCCATTCCCCAATACCCTCCTGGTGTAGGGACTTGAATTCAGCACTGTTATATACCAAAACACTTGTTAATTACAAGATGCTCCCACTCCTTACAGCAATAAGCCAGCTGTAGGATGGAGTCATAAGATAAATATCTATAGCAGTCTTGACTTCTTCAACCTCCTCCTCTTCATCATCAACTTCTTCTTCATCATCATCATCAGCTAAATACATTTCTCTGCATATTCACTGTACACTACCAGGTTAGCAGGAGTACAAAGTTTTGGTATTAAGGGTTCACAGGAACAGAACAGGTATTGTAAAGTTTGAAGCTGTGTTACAATCATACACGGTGACATCAGATGAGAGGTAAAGCCATTTCCTGAGTGCCACCTTGGCTCTGAGATACGTTGGGTTAGCAAGAGTTATGCATCTTCAATATGATTTGACTTATAACAGTTGTATTCATTAATTAACATCTTTTACACACACACACACACCTACTCGTGTGTGCATACACATATTTATCCTCGTTTTAATGTCTGCTTTCCATGCTTGCATGGGTCAGAATTTACTGAGGCAGATTTTCTACAGCTGGATGTCCTTCCTGTTGCCAACCCTTACCTGTTTCCAGACAAGGTAATATTTCCCCATGGTGAGACATGTTCTCGTAGATCATTAGAAATGAATGACACCGCTTGTATGACAGTGACACTCATTTACGACTAAGTCAAGTAGACCAGACATACACACACATACATACACGCATACACACACACATGCACGCATATACATACATACATGCAGCAGGCTTCTTTCTGTTTCCCCAACCAAACCCACTTTGGTCGGCCCAGCGTTTAAGTAAGAGACGCCCAATGTGCCATGCGTTAGTACTGAATCCAGAACCATGTGGCGGCTATCCATCCATACATACACACATATACTTTGTGTGTGTGTGTGTGTGTGTGTGTGACTGTCACTTCAATATCGTCGTTTGAAAATTTTTCTAAAAATAGAATGGTAATTAATTTTTTTTTTCTTTAAATTCTGTTCCATGAAGTTGAAAATAACATAAAAATTGACATTTAAAAAAAAAATAATAATTAAGGCACCTTTAACAAGCTAATTAATGAGGTCATTATTGATGATGGTCTCGAATTTCAGTCGTCGTAGCTGTAGCAAGGTACCATTTCACATAAAAGCCATCACACCTCAACTATTTAATGAGCCTCAGCAGATGTCGAACCACCTTTCAGAGCGGACCACCTTGAGTGTTCACTCCAATTTTATTCATCACAAATATAAAACTTTACAATTTGTCGGCCTGCTTTTTCTAAGTGAGAAAAGTGCAGCTGCCCTCTAAGCGGTTATTAGCTATTTTCCTTGCTTCGTATGCTAAGTCTCAAAATATAGCCAACAGAGTCACAGCTGAGGCTCTCAGCAGAGTTTAGGTATTACTTGATATTATTTCATAGAAGAGAAGATGGGAACAAAACGCCAGCAGTTGCAGAAAATTGCGTAAGTAATGGAAGAAGCGATTCTAGGCAAGTCTCTCATTGAAAAGTTGTATTTGGAAAATTTAACGAAACGAAGTACATCTGGTTAAATTGCCAGATGAAGTGAAACAATCTCTTTGTTTCACAAACAGCGTTTATTTTTATTATTAAAAAATAATAATTAAGAAATTCCTGTTTTTATTAATCAGTTTACAATATTTCTTCTTTTTTTTTTCATTTCCGTGAAACACTTGTCAAATTCTAACACCCGTTATTGTTTCTTCATTTTTCATTGAACCGGTTTATGTGATATTACAATATAAAAATTATAATAATAATGTTGAACTTATTATATATATATAAAAACAGACTTTTAATAACATTTCATATATAAATATTATCTCGGTTTGTTTACAATAAAAAAAAAATAACAACTAAGAGAGATTTACATTTCTTTGTGAATGGTACCATCACATACAGACCGACACGGATAATTATCTTACATTAATTAATACCAGACTTTAATAAAAGCTCCCTCATATTAACCAATCATTAGGTTTTTAGTTAGGAAAGCCGCATGTCTATCATTATTAGATACTTTTAGTATTTTTATTGTTATTGTTTATACATACATACATACACATATATATATATATGTATGTATAGTGATGCAGAATCCGACTTAGCCATTCCGTAGTTTAGATAAACTGTCTGTAGAACGGAATTCGTAATATGGCGGCTACTTATTACAGATCGCTTTTAACGTCTCCTAGTAAATCTATCCTAACCTTTATGATAAAAAGTATAAAACTGAACTAAATCCCTCTCTCAAAGGTAACTTCATATTTATTTCACTCGTAGAAATATAAATGTTGTCTATTTTCTATTTAATCATCAGCCGTTTTCAGTTGCTATGTTGATGTGTTTGAAAAAAAAAAAAAAAAAACTGTCTCTAAATTGAAAAGCTTTTGTATAAAAACCATTAAATATGTCATAAAGAAAGCCGAATATTTACAATTTATATACATTTATGATAATATTATACACACA
>NC_043012.1:36220004-36392504 GCF_006345805.1 Octopus sinensis
GGTGATCTCACCAAGATAAACAGCATGTGACCTTGAAAGCGGGACCCAGTTAAAATTTTCTTCAGGTCAAGTATCCCATTCAAAATGTCCCTGACTAGGGGTTGTTTAAGGATGATGAATGAAACGCCCATGTTTCCAGAGTTGAATTATTATTCAAACCCCAAAGAATCCCTTCCAACACATAGCTATGGTCCCCCCCCCAATACTCCTGCTCCTGATCAGAGATATCAATGTGTGTGTATGTATATATATATATATATATATAATATATATATTAGAAGAAATGAGGTACTAAGAAGATCGGATGGTTTATATTTACAGATATTTATTTGTATATTACATTTTTTTATACATCATATAACTTAGATCATTAGCGCTTTCTCCCATTCTAGTGTGGTTTTCAAATCAAACTTCAAATGGGAGAAAGCGCTAATGATCTAAGTGATATATAAAAAATGTAATATACAAATAAATATCTGTAAATATAAACCATCCGATTTTCTGAGTACCTCATTTCTTCTAATATATAATACCTGTACATCATCTCCAAACCTTCCAATATATATAGTACAGACGCATGGCTTTGTGGTTAAGGTAGGGATGGGGAAAACCCCCCGCAAGCCCATTTTATTGCACCCGCAGGCTGGCATACTCGTATGTAGAAAATATAGTAAATTTTTCAATTATAAAGTTTATACAATCCTCATCTGCCTCTTTGCGACATAGGTCGTGTTTCCACTATGACTTAAAACGATTAGTCCCAAACAGAAAATCCTCTGGTAACTACTATTTGAATGGAAATTTTGTTTTCACTATAAAACACATATTGCTAGGTTTGTACCACCCAACTACACTCTAGCTGAAAACTATAGAATATCTCATAGGTAATATAAATGTCCTAAATTCAGTGGTGGCGTTAATGAAGATGTTACGTGTTAATTTAATTTTTATTAATGTATATCAAATTATCAGCCTCGTCTGGCACCTGTGTCGGTGGCACATAAAATCACCCACTACACTCTCGGAGTGGTTGGCGTTAGGAAGGGCATCCAGCTGTAGAAACACTGCCAGATCTGACTGGCCTGGTGCAGCCTTCGAGCTTGCCAGACCCCAGTTGAACCGTCCAACCCATGCTAGCATGGAAAGCGGACGTTAAACGACGATGATGATATATATACAAGATTTACATAAATACGAGTTAGAACTTGTGATCCACCTGTGGACCCTTTTTTTTTTGTTTTTTTGTTTTGTTGTAACTTTTGCCTCCCACACTAAAAAGTTTCCCCCACCCCTGGGTTAAGGTGTTACACTCACCATTGCGAGGTCGTGGGTTCGATTCCCAGGCTACGCATTGCATTCGATTCTTGAGCAAAGCACTTCATTTCATGTTGCTCTGCGATCATTTCATCCTCTGACATGTGGCACCCGTTGCACCTGTACAGGTAATGTCAATCTCATGGAAGGAGTGAGCTTATGTCTACACAAACATTTGATCACTATAAACAAATCATGTGTGTGGTTGTTTGGTTAGAAATTGTCAAATTCTCATATGTCATCTAATGACAGGAGAGTCCATCTTTATATATATACACATACATATATGAAATATAATTAAGATTCAGATGAATTTGGTACCCCAACAATATTATTTGAATATTGAATACCAAGACTCTGTGCAGGGGTGTTTGTACCTGATATTCCTGCCATGTGTGCAGACAATGCAATCCAGCTAAGTGAAGATATCCGCTCTTGGTAATTCTTATGAATTAACTCTTAAATTGGGACCGATACGATAATAACAGAATTTTTTAGAAATTTCTGTCAGCTTACTTCGAGACACGTGCTTATAGTGATAAATATATGGTTATTGAGGATTTGTCTATTTTCGGCATATTTGGCATTAAAATTTTTTTCTGTTGCCCTTGTTTATAAGTTATATATATATAGATAGAATGATAGATATGTCACATCTTCACTCATCTTTCTCTCTTCTCCATCCACCTGAAGTATCCATGTCTTTCTTATAATGTAAGACATTTTTCTTGCCCCTCAGTACTACTCCCCTGTCCCTTGTTGAGGAGTCTTGTGTGGAAAATTACTTGGTGACATCACTGCTGCTGGTGCCACATAAAAAGCACCCAGTGCACTCTGTAAAGTGGCTGGCATTAGGAGGGGCATAGAAACTGTGCCAAACTGACAGCACAGCTTGGTGTAGTCTTCTGATTTACCGATTCCTGTCAAACAGTCCAATCCATGCCACCATGCAAAATGAACATTAAATGATGTATGAATGAATCTATATACACATGCACACGAGGGTGGGGCTGAAAAGTTCCTGGCTTTGAGTAAAAGAAAATACAGGAGGATCAGTTAATTATGATTTTATTTCCCTCTCAGGTTCACACACTTATTTGGATAATGCTTTTTGCATGCTACAGGCACAGGAGCCAGTCGGGGTGGTGGGGTTGACATTGACCACGTTTGAATAGTGCTTTTTATGTGCCACCGGCATGGGGAGCCAGTCAGGCGGCATTAGTAACAGTCCATGCATGAATGGTGCTTATTTCGTGTCACCGGTACAGGAACCAGTCAAGCGGCACTATATATATCTGTATATATATATACAGGCGCAGGAGTGGCTGTGTGGTAAGTAGCTTGCTTACCAACCACATGGTTCCGGGTTCAGTCCCACTGTGTGGCATCTTGGGCAAGTGTCTTCTGCTATAGCCTCGGGCCGACCAATGCCTTGTGAGTGGATTTGGTAGATGGAAACTGAAAGAAGCCTGTCGTATATATGTATATATATATGTATTTGTGTGTATGTTTGTGTGTCTGTGTTTGTCCCCATAGCATTGCTTGACAGCCGATGCTGGTGTGTTTACGTCCCCGTCACTTAGCGGTTCGGCAAAAGAGACCGATAGAATAAGTACTGGGCTTACAAAGAATAAGTCCCGGGGTCGATTTGCTCGACTAAAGGCGGTGCTCCAGCATGGCCGCAGTCAAATGACTGAAACAAGTAAAAGAGTAAAAGAGTATATATATATGTAATATATATACACACACACATACGGCAAAACCACTATAAACCAAGAACCACAAAATACATAAGGTTCAGTTAGAAACACTTCAAACATACAAGGCTGTATCAAAAAGTCCCCAAGACTAGTTCTGTTGCACACCAACAGGTGGCAGCGTATGGTTGCATGCACAGTGAGAGCTAGCAGTGTTTACTTTGCAAGTTGTGAAAGTTATGTTTTTGTGATCACATGTATGCTGCAGTCTGCGATTTTGTCATGGAGGGGAACAAAGAGCCAATGTGAAATTTTGTGTGAAACTTGAGAAGTCTGCTAAAGAGACATTGAGCATGCTTACAGCAACAAGGCAATGGGTCATGTGCGACATTTCAAGTGGCACAGATGCCTCAAAAGCAGAACATCCTAGGAGACCTGCCATGAGCATCACCCCCAGAAATGTGTTATTGTGCATTGAGAATTGGTCCCCCTGGGCCAGACCATCAATCAAGGGTTCTACTGATGTTTTGAAACATTTGATGGAGGACATTCAGCGAAAGCGCCCGGATCTATGGAGGGCAAAGAATTGGATTCTTCATGAAGACAACGCACCCTGTCACCAAGTCACCAAGTTTCTCCCCCAAAACAACATGGTATCACTTCCACACCCACCCTATTCGCCAGATTCAGCACCTGCAGACTTCCACCTCTTTTCGAAGATGAAAATGCAGTTCAAAGGTCACCGTTTTAACACTGTTGGGAAGATCCAGGGCAAATTGCAGAAGGTCCTTGACTTGCTTACGGAAAATGACTTCCCAGACTGGATTCCAAAAGGGGCAGGAACACTGCGACCAATGTATTGGTGTGCAAGGGGACTATTTTGAAGGAGATGATGTTAAAACTTGGGTAAATAAGTTATTTCTTATTCAACATAACCTGTCTGGGAACCTTCTGATACCATCTCATACCATCCATTGTCAGTTGTGTTATGAATATCATTATGGTTTAAACACCTGTGTATATATGCATATGTATGCATTTGTATATGTATACATGCATGTGTATATGTATATAAATATATATATATATATATATATATATATATACACACACACACACACACACACACAAAATTTAGAGGACTGACCACTAAAAGTGGACAGCCTGTATGCTAGATATAGACGCCAAAATCACCATGTATTCTCAAGACAAAATTCAGCAAAAAAACTGCTGAATTTTGTCTTGAAAACACATTCTTTGTGGAAAATGGTGATTTTGGCGTCTATATCTAGCATACAGGCTGTCCACTTTTAATAGTCAGTCCTCTAAATTTTGTATGTAAAAAATTTTTAATTTTCGGATTTTTTAAAATGGTTTTAATTGATTAATATCAATTTCTACCCTTATTTAATTTTATATATTATTAATATATATATATATATATATATATTAATAATAATAATATGACAACAAAAGAATGAATGAGACCTCGATATTATGTAAAATAGAGGAATTTATCTATAAATATGTGACAATTAGTTGGTTGTCATAATAAAACTGTTTCAGATACCGGGGCTGAAGTCTGCTCTTATGTATATTATGTGTGCATATGCAGATTCTATGAATGAAGTCTTTCACCATGCCTATTGGAGTAATTTCCCTTTATTCAATGGGGTTTGTGTTTTTTCATAGCATTTTGTCTTAATAACTGATAAGATGCCGGTGCAGACTTCAGCCCCGGCATCCAAAACTCTGAGTTTTATTATGACAACCAACTAATTGTCACATATTATATATGTGTATATATATACAAAATTTAGAGAACTGACCACTAAAAGTGGACAGCCTGTATGTTAGATATAAATGTCAAAATTGCCATTTTCCATGAAGAAAAATTTTTTCAAAATGGCGATTTTGACATCTATATCTAGCATACAGGCTGTCCACTTTTAGTGGTCAGTCCTCTAAATTTTGTAAGTAAAAAAATTTTTAATCTTCGGATTTTTTCTTTTCAAATATGCTAGGCCACTGGTATTAATTGATTAATATCAATTTCTACCCTTATTTAATTTTATATATATCATCATCATCATATATATATATATTGTTATAAATTTCTTATGAAACACATAGATAGCGTAGAAGTGCTAAAGTTGAATCTGAGGCGTTAGATAAGTACGGTGGATACAAGAGAAGAAGTTCAAATCAGGCAGACTACGATTAACACATACGGGTTTCATTAAGATAAAACAAGAATTGTCGAAACTGAAATACATGTTGATATATTAGAGATATTGGACATCGTTATCATCGTTTAACGTCTGTTTTCCATGCTAGCATGGGTTGACACACAAAATGTTTGTATATGCACACACATGCTCACTGAATTATTTTTAACAATAAAGCTTGAAGTTGATGAAGCTATATAAATAAGTAACCTGTAGAATATTCAGTTAAAAAACATCTTGAATGGAAAGAAGTCAATCCATACCAACATGGAAAAAAGGATGTTCAGTGATGATGGTATGTGTGCATATATGTGTACACACACACAATGTATGCATATATGTGTGTGTGTGTATATATTGTTTCCATATTTTTGTCAGGAAGTGGCCATATCCTCTGACAAGGCCTCCAGACATTTGGGGCAAAAGATGTTTTCCTCCAACCAAAAACTTGTCTCATATAAGTTTACCTTCTTTTGAGAGATTAGCTTGAATGATTACTCTTATGGCCTTCAGGCTGATGCTGGCTTCCTTACACTTCCATCTGTCCCCTGACTTTGAGATGATGGGATGCAAAGTTTACCTTGGTAGAATTAAAATCTTCAAATACAAAGATTTGGTACCTTATTTACATTATTTACATTTGACGGATATTTCTCCTCATCTTGTTTGTTGTTAACACAACATTTCGGCTGATATACCCTCCAGTCTTCATCAGGTGTCTTGGGGAAATTTCGAACCTGAGTTCTCATTCCTAAGGTATCTTTCAATGTTATTGTTATTATTATTCAGGTCATTGCCTGGAATCGAACTCGGATTCTTGGGGTTAGTAGCCCGCACTCTTAACCACTACACCATATGCCCGTGGGCATATATAAATGACTGCTTATGTATGTGTATATATGTGTATGTACTTATTTGTATGTGTGTATATATTTGTATGTGTGCATATCTATGTATATATATGCATCTATTTATGTGTGTGTGTATACATGTACACGTGTATGTATATATACAAGTATATGTGCATTTGTGTATATGTATCCGTGTGTGTATATTGTTCAGTTTATATATGTGTGTATATATATTTTTGTGCATCTATGAATGTAAATAATGTAAATAATTCCTCATCTCTTAAATATAGAACTACAAAGGTTTGGAACTAACATTGAGAAGCATTCTACCTTATCCTGTTACAACTTGTGTATGTTTAGCTTATATACAGATGTATGAGAGTAGATGTATATACGTGTGTGTGTATATATATATATATATAAAAATGGCTGTATGTGTGTATATATGTCTATGTATATATTTGTATGTGTCTATGTGAATGTATATTGTGTGTATATGTGTATATATATATTTGTGTGCATATCTGTGTATATATGCATCTATTTATGTGTGTGTGTGTATACATGTACATGTGTTTATATGTACACAAGTATGTGCATTTGTGTATGTGTATCTATATGTGTATATTGTTCAGTTTATATATGTGTGTATGTATATTTTTGTATGTCTGTGCATGTATGAATATGTACTTTTTTGTTTGTTTGTTTGTATGTATGTGTGTATATTTGTGTCTTTATGTTTGTGCATGTGTGTGTGTGTATATTTGTGAGAATATATATGTGTATGCATGTATTTGTATATCTATATTTGTGTGTGTGTGTGTGTGTGTGTTAGATTGTGTTTCTGAGCAAGTCATTTCATTTCTCGTTATTGCAGTCGTCTCACCTGTCAATACGCACCAGCCAGTTGCTGGTGCATCTCTCCCCTTTCATCTGTCACCTTCTGAATGTGGGGTTGCTTGAAATATGAGGGACCTGAAAGAGCTTTTGTCTCTGCTCACAACTACTTAGGGACCTAAAGCAATTAGTGTATCAGTGGTGCATGTTACCATGCCATATGAGCAATACAGTTGACACAACTTTTTCTATTTATAACAATGTTATGTACATATTATCATCATCATCATCATCATCATTTAACGTCCGTTGTCCATGCTGACAGGGGTTGGACGGTTTGACCAGAGCTGGCAAGCAAGAGAGCCACACCAGACCCCAGTCTGATTTGGCAAGGTTTCTACAGCTGGGTGCCCTTCCAAGCACCAACCACTTTACAGAGTGTGCTGGGTACTTTTGCATGGCACTGCAAGGGTGCTTTTATGTCGTGCCACACAGGCACTTTTACGTGGCACCATATGGGTGCTTTTACATGACACTGCCTCAAGTACTTAACACCACCAGAAGGATTGGTCTTAACACTTTTGCTGTGGACTTTGGGTCTTCTTGAGTACGGCAAGATGCTAAGCATCTTGGTCCTTTATTAGGTCTTCGTACGTACAGCATCTCAGTCCTTGTACATACATACATATATATATAGCCGAAATTGCGAGGATGATCTGGTTCTTGACTGAAGATTGAAGGCTTCGAATGTCCTGTCCGTGTTTTTTGTATCGTCTTCTAAATGTTTTGCGTTCTTGTCCCAGTTTGTATTTTTTTTACATATATATATATATATATATGTATGTATGTATTTATATATTCATACATATGTACATTGTGTGTGTGTATTTACATGTATAATCTCATTTGTTTGTTGCTGTTTATTTCCCATGCTCTCATGGCTTAATCAAATACATACTGAGTCCTCAGTTTGCTGCTGGACGCTGTTTCAGTTTTTAGCTTTTACATGTTTTTCGTTTGGAGATTTCATTTCATTTCCCCTCGTCTTTGAAAGTGCCAAGCTAGCAGACAATTTGTAGACTGGGAAATGTCAACAAACCCCTCTGTTTGTAGTAAGTGGTTGGCATTAGGAAGGGCATCAGGTTGTAGAAACAATGACAAAACAGTTGGAGCCCTGGCACAGCTCTGCAATTTGCCAACTCCTGTTAAACCATCCAATCTATTCCAGGATGGAAAACTGACATTAAATGATGTGTACATGCACGCACAGACATTATTTGTGACAGGCTTTCATGCTGTTTCTGTCAATCAAATTCACTCACAGAGCATTAGTCAACACAGGACTTTAGTAGAAGATACTTGCTCAAGGTACCATGCTGTAGGAAAACCCATGTACATGTGTGTGTGTGAAGTCTTTCGTTCTGTTGACAACAAAGTGCTTAAATTCCAAGTCAGCCTTGATCTGTGCGCCACTTTTGGAACAACAGGAAGATTGCTGGTCAAGTACTCAGTCTTTTTGCTTTGAGAAACAAACCCACTTAAGCTGTACAATTCCCACAAGATGTCAACTAGTCCTGTTCATCTTCACATTTGAAGATCCAAGAGGGCCAGAGAGATATAGACTCTGTCAATTGATTGTGAGGCTTTTATATTGGATGAGATCATGACTTTGCCTGTTGAGGTGGTTTACCAGAAAGGGAAAAGAAACTAAAGTGGCTCCTTGAAGAATTTCTGATTTTTGTTGAAAACTCTTTAATTGAACTGTCTGTGCTGTGGACAAAACTTGATGGGTTTTCATGCATGACAACAGCCTTGACCATCTGATCTAGGATTCTGTATAGGACAATCCTAGAATGCCTGTGACAAGCTTCAAAGTTGACAAGGCTTGCCTTCAGCAGGGCATGTATAGGAAGCATTCTTTTCTCTGGAGCCGAAACCTGGGCTGTGAAGAAGGAGCTCCAAGATCATCTTGATGGTACCTACATCAAGTTTCTCACGATGGCTCAAAATATCCCATAAAACCAAAGAGGAAATCCATGGACACCAACCATCTCTACTCATATCGGAATAGGTTTTACTGCTTACTGCTCTTGTGCTGGAGAACAGGCCATATCGGATGTCACCCTAACAGAGAACACAGATCACTTAACCACGTTCGTGTTATTGGCACAGAGAAACCTGAAATTGAGGTCTTACCAAAGCTAATGGTGGGACAGACAAGGATTCCTGGCATGGCATTGTGAAATGCAGCTTGGTTTACAGCAACTTGAAAAAGATATATATGATGTATATGCATGTATATACATACATGCATGCTTGCTATAAAATTCCTGTTGATTCAGCAGAAGCAATAATCGATAGAAATGTAGAGAATTCTTCAAGACATTCCAATTGAAAGGCTGTGATTTCCAGTCCTGAGAGTTGCTCTTTTCCAATCCTCAGTTGGTAATCCAGGTCTGGTTTCCTTTTGAAATATCCATTATCTGAATATCGTTTGAAGGAAATATTTCTCCTTAAGATCTTTTGTTTAAAAACCTCTTTGAACAGCAAAAATGGCTGCTTCAAGCTCATACTTTCAGTTTCATTTCTGGTTGTCGTGGTAACATTATTGTAAACATCATAAGCTACATACAATCAAAGTCATGAAATTCTGTTGCTGTTTAAGCAAAGTTCCAAAATAATATTTTATTAGTTGTTTTTAAAAACAGTGAGTGTGTAAGCAGGTGTTCATTTTGCAAGCACCTGTGCAAATGTATTTATATGCATATATATTGGGGGTCATCCCATAAATAATGCGGTTTTTTTCAATTGCATGAACTAAAAGTCAGATTGAAATGGGATAAAGTACCTGCATCAATTTGCTATAAAAGCAGGTAGTAATTTTACCTTGTACTTATTCTTAGTGCAAGTTTTGAAGAGTGCAGTTTGATTTTAACAGTTATTGTTTCAAAGCTGTAATGGAAGTGACAAAGGAGCATATTCGGCATATTTTGCTTTCTGAGTTCAATAAAGGCTACAAAGTAATGGAAAGTACGAGGAATATTTATGCAGTATATGGGGATCAGACAATAGGCTTAAGCCAGTGTCAATGGTGGTTCCAGAAATTACAGTCTAGAAGACAAACTTTGTCCTGAAAGATCTGTAGAACTCAACGAGGACGTACTGCAAACCCTGGTGGAACAAAATCCCCATTGTAGCTGTTGAGGAACTAGCAGAGAAGCTTGGATTTGGTCACTCAACCATTCATCAACACCTGCATGTCATTGGAATTGTCAGCAAGTTGGGTCAGTGGGTTTCTCACAAACTTTCCAAGTCTAACTGAATGCAGAGAGTGAATGTGTACTCTTACGAATGAACCTTTTTTGGACCGAATAGTAACTGGTGACGAGAAATGGGTTCTCTATAAAAATGTCAAGCACCAAAGACAGTGGGTGGGGAAAGGAGAAACACTGGCACCCCAGGCTAAAGAAGGTTCTTCACCCACGTAAAGTGTTGTTATCTGTTTGGTGGGATATGAAAGGGCTAGTCCACTTAGAACTTTTAAACCCAAACCAAACAATAACAAAGGAGATCTACTGCGAGCAGCTTGAGTGGCTTAAGTCAGCGCTAGAAGAAAACCAACCATCTTTGGTTTCAAGACAAAAGGTGTTCTTCAATCAGGATAATGCTCGACCACATACAACGGAGATGACATTTCAAAAGCTGAAGCAGTTTGAATGGGAAACGATGCCCCACCCACCATATTCACCAGACATTGCGCCATCTGATTATCATTTACTCTGCAGTTTTCCAAATCATTTGGATGGAAAAAAATATGAATTCTGTAGATGAAGTCAGAACAGTACTGGAGGAGTATTTTTCATCACAGACAAGTAAATTTTGGAAGAGGTGCTTTGCAAGTCTACCAGATAGATGGAAGAGCATTGTAGAAAATGAAGGAGAGTATATTTTAGATTAAAGAAGAACCTTATCTTAATTTTGAAAACTAAAAGAAGTATATAAAACTGCATTATATATATATGTATGTATATGTATAGTAAACCAGTAGGGATAAAATAATCCAGGCGTTGATCTTGGAAAGCACTCACACTGTACACTGCTATCTGAAAATTACAATAGGGAGATATCCACTGGGAAAACCAGGGAGTGTCCTTTCGAATAAACAGAAAACATAGAATATGAAATCTGATCAATAAGTATCTGGACTGTTGTCATAGTAACAAAGCTTAAGCATGCAAAGTAAAGCGACTTGGCACAAATTGACCTTGAATTCTGTTGTGCATGTTCACTACATTTTAACGTTCTAGTTCACTTCCGCTGTTCATGGCAGTGCTTGGAAGGAAGGTGTGTTGCATGTGGTCGTCACATTGACCATGACAGAGAAAGTTGTCATGATACCTGCTCAGAGGCCTTCACAAAGTTGCAGAAAGTGTATGGAGAGGAGTGTATGAGTGGTTCAGACGTTTTCAAGATGGCTGAAAAAAAATAAGGTTGCTTATTTCTACTTAAAATAAACCTTACCCTGTTTTCCCTGGTTGAGGACACATGACCATATTGTGGACAGCAAGTCCAGAAATATGTTCTATCCCTTATCCAAACCAACTTATGTCTAACAACGATGTTAAATAACACTTGAATTTTTTTTTCTGACAAAATTGTTGTTTTTATGCTCCAATCAGAATTCGTTTTGTTTAAGGTTGTCTCCTCTCTTTGTCTTTTTGTGACCCCCTCTCTCCCTCCACTTCCCATTTTACTACTGTATTGAGATGACTAAAAGTAAGTGCTGGACTATGTCTGGCTTTGCATATCTACACCCTGTGACAGGTATATATTCTGCTTAAAATTATTTACTGTTACAATTCATACAGTTGAAAATAATGCATCTTCCACCCATGGTCATTCTGTCAGTTTATAATTCATCATCATCATCATCGTTTAACGTCTGTTTTCCATGCTGGCATGGGTTGGACGGTTTGACTGGGGTCTGGGAAGCCAGTAGGCTGCGCCAGGCTCCAATCTGATCTGGCAGTGTTTCTACAGCTGGATGCCCTTCCTAACACCAGTCACTCTGAGAGTGTAGTGGGTGTTTTTTACATGCTACCAGCATGCTGGTGGCACTGGCATCAATCCCATTCGGATGGTGCTTTTTACAGCCTGAATATGCTAAAATTTTTATATCGTTTTGTCATCATCACCATTGCCACCCTTTAACATCCCGTTTCCCATGCTGGCATGGGTTTTCAATCATTGGACTGTAGCCATGCTGGGGCACTGCTTTGAAAGGTTTAGTTGAACAAATCGACCCCAGTCCTATTTTTTTAACCCTAGCACTTGTTATATTAGTCTCTTTGGCTGAATTGCTAATTTACAGGAATGTAAACAAACAAACACCAGTTGTCAGGCTGTGGTAGTGGTGGACAAACACATACACAAAGACACACCATTATATATGTGTGTGTGTGTGTGTATTAAGAAAATATATATATAACGTTCACAAATAGGATGTTCTTTCTGTTTTTGTCTACTAGATCCACTCACAAAGGCTTTGGTCAGCCTGGGGCTATAGAAGACACTTGCCTAAAATGCCACACAGTGAGACTGATCCTGAAAGCATGTGGTTAGGAAGCAAACTTCTTCCGACACAGCCACACCTGGCCAATATGTATTCAATTTATAAAATTGAACATGGGCCTAGCTGTGTGGTTAAGATACTCACTTGGCAACCACATGGTTGCTGGTTCAATCCCGCTGCTCAATACTTTGGGGAAAATATCTTCTAATATAGAGCTGGGCCAGCCAATGCCTTGTGAGTGAATTTGGTAAGCAGAAACTGTGGAACCTTGTTATATGTGTATGCGTAAGTATGTCTGTGTTCATCTCTCACCACTTGCTAACTGGTGTTGGTTTGTTTGCATCCGTCCCTGTAGCTTATTGGTTCAGTTGAGAGACATAAAACAAGTACCAAGCTTGAAAACCAGCTGTGGTGTCAATTTGATTTACTAAACCCTTCACTGCCCCAGCCTGGCCACAGTCATTACATATTATATATATTAATATATTTACTGGATGGTCATACCTGGAATGTCTATTGCAGCTTGTTAAAGCCCCCCCCCCAAAAAAAAAATGTAACACACACACACAAGTAGCTGCCTATAAATTGAAACTAAATGGATTCCATCATTATTTCTGTCTTTTCCATTTCGGTTTCTTTCTGAACCAGTCCAGCACATCAGTGAAACAGGAAACCACCTCAATCTGTGTCTGACTAAATACAGCAAAATGTTGCTGCTAATTGTTGGTAGGAAGTAATCTGGAAATTAAATTGTCTTTGGGAGCAATGAAATGCTTTTGCTTCTATGTAGACAGAAATTTGTGCTCTAAATAGAGATTATGGACTCTCGTCTCAACACAGTTTCTGTCCAATAAAATTACACAAGAAACATTGGGTGGATTGATTTATTTATATATATATGTATATCACCGTGATCACCGTGACCGACCAGGCTATCAGCTGTTGTTACACATCGCTGGTCAAAATGCGCTTCGCATTGTTTTAGCCTTCAAATGACACCACCCCGCTGGCTAAGCGAGCAGGCCAACAGTAGAAAGAGAGAGAAAGTTGTGGCGAAAGAGTACAGCAGGGATCGCCGCCACCACCCTGCCGGAGCGTCGTGGTGCTTTTTAGGTGTTTTCGCTCAATAAACACTCACAACGCCCGGTCTGGGAATCGAAACCGCGATCCTACGACCACGAGTCCGCTGCCCTAACCACTGGGCCATTGCGCCTCCACATATATGTATATATATATATATATATATATTATTATTGTTGTTGTTATTATTGAGTGTGAGAGCAGCGCACACCATCAAAGTGATGCTGGGATACAAATATACGAAGCCCGGTATGTCTGTCGTGACTACCAGTCTGATAAGGGTACACCAGGCACATGCGTCACAACCATACTTGCGTGACATGGTGATAAACAGTGCATGACCTTGCAGGTGAGGCCCAGTTAGAATTTTCTTCAGGTTAATTAGTCCATCTCACTCAGAAGGCCCCTGAGTAAGGATTGAGGATGAATGAAACATCCATGTTTCCAGAGGTGATTTATTCAAACCCTGAAGAATTTTGGACATTATTATTAGTACTATTTTTATAAAAAATTGGCGACGAGTTGGCAGAACCATTTGCACGCAAGATGAAATGCTTAGCGGTATTTCACCCGTCACTACGTTCTGAATTCAAATTCCACTAAGGTTGACTTTACCTTTCATCCTTTCAGAGGTTGATAAATTAAGTACCAGTTGCATACTGGGGTCGATCTAATTGACTGCCCTCTCCCCTCCCCAAAAATTTCAGTCCTTGTGCCAATAGTAGAATGGATTTTTTTTTTTTTTTTTTTTTGCTATGAAAATTCAAGATGATTTGTTTCACTTTAAGATTCTGAATTAAGAAAATAAAATCTTTTGAATTTGAGCAAGGAAAACATTAATTGAAAAACTATTAAAGTATACTGTCAGATCTTAAATGTCTGATGTTCAGAACAACAAAAGACAAACATTTTGTTTGTTTTTATTTGTAAAAAAAAAAAAAAGTTAACTTACATTTAAAAAAAAAGAACCTCTCCTAAATGGTAGCAAGACCATTTGTGCACATCACTGTGCAAGACTCACCAGTGAAGGTCACTTCCAAATTTGCTTTTTATTTTGCAATACAGGAATTGTTTTAGAAAATTGCTATTTGTAAATCTCACAATGAGAGATATTCAGCAACAATACTTTGGAGTAAAGATTGTTTGCCAACATAACATGGCAGTCCTGGTTTAGGACGAATGTTGCTGTAATTTAGCCCCAGGAGGCATCGGCTCCAGCTAGCTATACGACACGATCTGTGTCCTTATATTGTTTTATATAGCTGTTCCAGTAATTCTGGCTCTATATTATACGTGTACATGTGTGTGCATAAAAAACAAGAGTAGCAGTACCCGTGTACATATCAGCACTTTATATCCACATTTCCAAGTTGACATGGTTTTGTGGCCTGTTGCCCTTCTTGTCAACTATCCATTGCTTCTCTTCTTAATGTTATACACACACACACAGATACAATATACCTATTCTAACGGAACAGACATGGGTGTGTCTGTTCAATAAAGAACACTGAAATCGGTTTGAGATTTTTGATTAAAAAAAAAAGTACTGCCTGATTGGCACTGGGACGTTAAAAGCACATCCGAGCATGATTGTTGCCAGGGCCAACGGATTGGCTCCCATGCTGGTGGCACATAAAAAGCACCATTCGAGCGTGATAATTGCCAGCATCGCCTTACCAGGACATGTACCGGTGGCACGTGAAAAACAACATTCGAGCGTGATCATTGCCAGTGCTACCGGACTGGCTCCCATGCAGGTGGCATGTAAAAACACCTTTTCAGTGTGGTCGTTGCCAGAACCACCTGACTGGCCCTCGTGGTGGTGTCACGTAAAAGTATCCACTACACTCTCAGAGTGGTTGGCATTAAGAAGGGCAGCCAGCTGTAGAAATTTTGCCAGATCAGATTGAGCCTGGTGCTGCCTCTGGCTCACTCAGTCAAACCATCCAACCCATGCCAGCATGGAAAGCAGGCGTTAAACAACGATGATGCAGTGGGACTGAACCTGGAACCATGTGGTTGGGAAGCCAACTTCTTATCACACAGCCACCCAATGCTTATCATTGAGAATAGTTTTGGAGTAACTCTTAATTTTGTTATGTTCTGGTGAGGACTGGGTCCATGTAAATAATACATTATAAAACTAGTTATATACATTAGATCACTCATGGATTGTCTCTACAACTCTGGTTGGTGAAAAGCCCTTTTTTTTCTTAACCAGTGGATTTGAGATCTTCCATTGTTTAACCCTTCAGCATTCAAATTACTCCATCAAATCTGACGCTTATTTATGCACATTGTTTTGAATTTATCATGCATTATTGTTATTTCACAATGTCGATGATGGGATTGTTTACTTTCTCAGTGACATTCCAGTGTAGGTGCAAGAGGTTGTGTCTGGCTAGTCTTGAACATAAAACAGAATATTTTGGTCAGATGTAGTCAGTTTAAATGCTAAAGGGTTAACCAAACCTCTTGACCATTACTGTCAATAACGATGCCCTAATTACATCTTGGGGACAAGACAAAAGCTCAAACTACCAATAGTTTTGTTCTTTTCCCTCATCTCTGTTCACCGCCATTGTTTATACTTTCATCAATATTAATGTACTGGTAACCGTGATTACTTCAAAGATGGCAGACAGAATTTATTGATTAATGTTGATGTTTCTCTGCTTCTGTTATGTAAATACAGCTCTATAGTGTGTCTTTGTAGGTGTGTAGGTGGTAAAAGAAAAAAAAGTATTAAAGATAGATCATTCTGTTTAACAATATTAGCTGTTCCATGTTGCCAAAGATAATCTCTTTAGAATTAGTGATGCCATTCTTGAATTCTGTGTCATTTCTGGATCGTTTCTTTTCGGTTATTTTCTGAAACCCCTTCAGGTAGTAGGTATGACCCTGGAGACGGTGTTGTTGTCTATTAGAGAACTCTTTAGGATATTCTGACGATCCTTCCACATACTTTGAATGCTCGCTTTTATACTGTTACATTTTTTCCTTTTTAACTGAGGTTTTTGTTTATATTTGACCTCAAATGTTGGGAAGAAACCAGAGCTATTTAGGCTGTAAGAATCCAGCTTTTCCTCTCGCAACCACTTTCTAGAATAAGAAGCATGGTGGAGGAGTGTTTGGTGTAAAAGGGTAGACTTGTAGCAATGTGGTTGCCATGTAAGCCATCACCTCTCATTGGTCAGTCAAGAATATATAGCACTTATCTTTGGAAGGACTGTACCGTTATTAAACTATGCTTATGTTAAATGTAGTTTCTCAGGAAACAGGGTCAAGACGTTTTTTTGTATGGAGAAAGATTGATGCTCACCCCTTGTTCTGCAAAAAGCCATTCCAACTATTTCAAGAAATCTAAACATTGACACATTGTGAAGAGAAGATAGAATTGAGTGTTGCTTTGGTTTGGTTTGGGTGTAGAGGCAGCTTTGGTCTTAGTAGTATAGAGACCATGTGATCAGTAAACTGTAGTCACACAAGTTAGAATCTGTTGTGACATGTGACCATAGCACATGGCTCTAAAAGCTTTTGTATCACAATTTGTGAACAATAACTGTCACCTTGTCACCAACATCTTTATTTTCTTTCCAGCTGCTCCTATTCACTCCCACATTAATGCAAGGTAGCCATAAGTTTCAAGACATCCATGCTTACCCCTCTATCATACTTTGCGCCTCTTGATACCTAGTATAAAGCCACCTCTTCCTCTACTAATACTCAGTTGTAGGGACATCTTATTTGGTCCTGCGAGTACTTGGTGACCTCATAGGTGCTGGTGTTGCATAAAAGGCACTCAATACTCTTTAGGAAGGAAACCATGTCAAAGCAAATATTGAAGCTCAATACAGCCCCTTCCCTCCAGCTTGTTAGATTCTGTCAACCCACCCAACCCATGCCAGCAATAAAAGACGGCCACTAAACCCTCAGCGTGACCCCCAGGAGGAACATAAGTCTTGTCACCAATGTTTTTGTCCCTGAAATCCTTGTCATCTTAAACTTACCTAAAACCATCATGTGGACAACATGTCTGCAGGTTGTTTACTTACATGGAGAGCATTACCAGCATTTTTGTGTCTACTTTTCCATACTTTTGTGGGTTGGATAGGTTTGCTCAGTCATCACATGTTACAGTCCTTTATTACTCCTTCTATTAAAACCAGCATCCTGAGATCAGGAGCCTCATTCCTTCCATATAGCTCACTTTTGTATTGCTGTCAAAATCTTCATGCAGTCCTTGAAATTGAAATATTGGCTTTTCATACAGCTATGGATTTTTGTGTGGTAAGTAGTTTGCTTACCAACCATATGGTTCCAGGTTCAGTCCCACTGCATGGCACCTTGGGCTGACAAAAGCCTTGTGAGTGGATTTGGTAAACGGAAACTGAAAGAAGCCTGTCATATATATATATATATATGTGTGCGTGTGTGTCTGTGTTTGTTCCCCCAACATTGCTTGACAACTGACGCTGGTGTGTTTACGTCTCCATGACTTAGCAGTTCAGCTAAAGAGACTGATAGAATAAGTACTAGGCTTACAAAGAATAAGTCCTGGGGTTGATTTGTTCGACTAAAGGCGTTGCTCCAGCATGGCCGCATTCAAATGACTGAAATGCGTAAAAGAATAAAGAGAGTTTCTAACATCACTCCAGTGACCGTACCAAGCTGGCTGTGTCCTAGTAAGGTGAGGCAAGTTCATACCTGTTCAACATCGAAAGGTCACTTGTTCACAGCACAAGTTCTTGGTGTGAGATCTTATGTTGATTAAATGTCGGTTGGCCTTGTGTTTGCTTATCTAGCAGTCAGTATCTTTGTTAGTTTAGTGTGTAGTAAAATAGAGTCCTGCCTGCGGCAGTGGCAGTAGTTAAACCAAAAGCAGTGCTGCTGCCACTACAAGAATGGATCACTGCATCAATTTGGTTATTTTTAGTTTTCCCAATTGTTGAATGGCTAAAGCATCATCATTGACAAGTAGAGTCTCCATTGAGCTCTCTGATATGGTGAGGTCACATAATCATCATCATCATCATCATCATTTAACAACCATCCAACCCATACTGGGCTGGGTTGGATGGTTTGACAGGATCTGACCGGTCCACAGACTGCATTGTGCTCCAGTATTTTGTTTGATATGGTTTTTACGACTGCATGCCCTTCTTAACACCAACCACTTTACTGTGTGTATTGAGTACTTTTATTTATTTATTTATTTTGGGGCACCTGCACTAGTGAGGTTGCCATGCAGCCTGCAAGATTAAGATTTCTTTTGACTGATTGGAGCTGCAGTAGAGAGGGTGGCAGCTTTATGTTTGGAGATTCAGGGTTAAAGTGGGAGAATAGGGAACAGAACGGGGCGGGGGGGTTCTGACTGTAGAAGAGCTGCATGGCTGTTTACATTATAGAAAAGAGGGTGGGAGTGGTTGGGATGGCGCTGGTAAGAGATATAGTGGTGGTGAGGTGTCAGGGTGGATGCTGAGGGTAGAATATGAGTAGAAGTGAGTGGGAACAGAACAACAGGGAAGATGATGTTGGGGAGAGTAGGTGACAGCTGTAGAAATTCAGTGGGGTTGAGGGGTGGATAGAGGTGATCAGTGAGACATAGGAGATGGGAGGAGGTGGAGGAGACGAGATAACTTAGATTTCTGCTTCACGAAAAGAAAAAATCTAGATTATATAACATGGTGACTCTTACAGTTTTTCCTTGAACATAGTTAACAATGGCCCAAAAATAAACTTGTAGGTCAACAGCTGGTAAGGTCACTTTTACTTGATTCAATCTGGAAGATAGAAAAAAAGAAAGAAAGAAACCCTGGAAAGCAATCAAAGAAGAGATCAGTTGTAAGCTTAATCAGCTTAAAATTCTCCAATTGAGGAACATTTTACTAAGTATTCAGAAAAAATGTAATTATTGCGAAATGGCAATTATAAATATTAATTAAAGAAATACAAATGTAAATTTGTTTTTAAATTGTCACAAAAATATCCATAAAAACATTGGTTTATTAGTAATACTATATATTATACTGTATTTTGAATCCCTTCATGACAAAATTTCTTTGAAATTTACTGCCTTTGTTTCAATAAATTTTGAAAATAATGAATTTAGTAAAATAACTTTATTTATCTGGTGTTTGGAATATAAATTAATGAAATTTTGATGGAAGATCACTTTATAACAGGAATTTTGTATCATAGAATCAGGATAATCTTGGGTAGGTTGGTATTAAAAGGATTAATTCAAAATTCAGGCTTCAAAACCTACTGGATCTCCACACCTGATGTAAGGGGGCTTTTGTTATTAAATATAGCCAAAAGTGGAAGTTGTGGTGTTGCAGAGACTGAAAAATTATCATGAACAACATTAAGAACAGTCTAAAAATATGGTAATGGAGCAAACCATTGACTAGATGGATGGGTGTGTGTGGAGGGTGGGTCTGCTCACAATTGGCACTTGTAGAAGTTTGGAATGAAGTGGAATGGTCCTGTGAAAAATTGATAAGAATAAGGCAGGAAATGAAAGTTGTGAAAACAAAGTAACCCAGGTGTGAAGTTTTGAAGAAATGAGAATTATTAATTTTTAATTGGAACCCTGTCAGTTATGATGACGAGTGTCCCATTTGATCCAATCAACAGAACAGCCTGCTCATGAAATTAACATGCAAGCGACTGAGCACTCCACAGACATGCATACCCTTAATGTAGTTCTGAAGGAGATTCAGCATGGCACAGAATGTGACAAGGCTGGCCCTTCTTAAATTACTGGTACAACTCATTTTTATCAACCGAGTGGACTGGAGCAATGTGAAATAAAGTGTCTTGCTTAAGGACACAACGCATGGCTGGGAATTGAACTCGTTGCTTTATGATCATGAGCCAAATACTTTAACCACTAAGCCGTGCACCCTAACCAAATTATTAAAGTTGAGCTGGATCCAGCAGCAGGGTCTGGTTGTCTCCTGATAATTTCGTCAGATACAAAATGACTTCAGCTGAATCACTACAGACATTTTTCCAAAGCCGCTGTGGAATTGGTAGACTCTGGGATAAAATGAAATCCAAAGGAAAAGGTAGGAGACCTGTTAGGTAACCTGATAAATTACTTCAAGGTCCATCAAATGGGTCTCTCCCATAGGGCTCTGCACCTGGCCCTCTTCTCTCCAGTCTTTGTAGATGATCTGTTTAACACCTGTACACATCTGCTGTATACTAATGATGGCTAGTCATTTGACCGGCCAAGAGGAACTAAATCTTGTGAAACTTTCTGAATAGCACGACAAAAAATTACCTTGGATCTTTTTTTTCCCCTTTGTTTATGAGTAATATGGCCTGCCTGATGATGGAGCATGCCTCATGTGGCCCACTTCTCGGAAATGGTTGGCCAAGCCTGTTTTAAGCTATCAAAGAACAATGGTTTTTATTATTGACAAATAGAAGTCTGTGAAATCTTGAACACAACTTTGAGATGCTGTTGCAGTTGCCTGTGAAATTGCAGCTGAAGAGATTGAGTGTGTAAATCATGGTCAAGTTGATCTTGGCATGACAAACCACCACTATATTTCAGGTAGCCATGCAGAGGGTTGGAATGTTAGGTTTATGAGTGGTGTGATGTACTGCTTTCAGGATTCCTGTTGGCACCAAAATATAACAAAATTGAAGGAAGAGTCTCTGTTTATAGAGCACAACTCTGAAACGTCATGCAGTATACCTATCTGTCTTGGACAAGAGTATCATGGCAAACTCACCTAACCAAGTTCACGATGGAACTAAGGTTACCAAAGTCTCAACTCCATCAATAGCTTACATCACAGGAGAGAATGGGTTGCTGTAATAACATCATCATCATCATCATCGTTTAACGTCCGTTTTCCATGCTAGCATGGGTTGGACGATTTTGACTGAAGGCTGGCGAACCAGATGGCTGCACCAGGCTCCAATCTTGATCTGGCAGAGTTTCTACAGCTTGATGCCCTTCCTAATGCCAACCACTCCGACAGTGTAGTGGGTGCTTTTTACATGCCACCAGCACAGGTGCCAGTAAGGCGACATTGGTAACGATCACGCTCGAATGGTGCCCTTTTACATGCCACTGGCATAGAAGCCAGTTGGCTATTCTGGCAATGATCATGCTCGGATGGTGCTCTTGGCACCCTACTAGCACGGGCACAAGTGCCAGTAAGCGACGCTTGTAACGATCACACTCAAATGGTGCCTTTTATGTTCCACTGGCACGGAAGCCGGTTAGCCGCTCTGTCAACAATCACGCTCGTATGGTGCTCTTTGCACCGTATTCTATAAAATGCACATGTAACCACAGATCATCCGAGATCACAGTGATGTTCCCACTGGACATACAAGAACTGGTATTTTCACATCTGTACATTCCTCTAAATACTTGACACATTGAACCGGAGCTCACTGCATTTGACTGTCAACATTTGGAATAAACTTGGGAAAGATTCAATTGGAACCAACTCTTAACAATACAAAGTTTGAAATGTCTTATCCAAAAAACACCACTTAATCACTTCCACCTGTGTAATGAACTGATGGTCCACCCATGGCACCTCTCCAAATATTCAGAAAAGAACATACCTGCAAATGACATGAACACTCATTAACTCATCTTGTGCTTAAATTTAAAATCAGCTCTTGTGTAATTTCTCATAACTGACGTGTTCATAGCAGCAGGTATCAGCCCCAGCTACGGCACTAATGTTAGTCAAACTTCCATTAAATCTGTTGTCTTCCTCCTTGATTTCCGTTCTGAAGAAATGCTTGAAATATCTGTCCTTGAACTCTCCTTTCCAATATTTGAACCTGGATCAATATTGTCTTTTTCTGTGCAAGAGAAGTTCTTAGGGTGGACTAATTCAAAAATATATATTGTCCCAATATGTTTTATAAAAGGCAGCCATCTCTCATTTTTTGTTTTCCTAGAGCCTGGTCTCAGCAGTTTTAGCCTTTTCTTTATCACTACAGAATGACCTGTAGAGGAAGCCACTTTCATTAACAACTGTACTGGCAAATTATTATAACAATCATTACCGTCTGGTTAACAGTGACACTACACCTTCATATTACAGTTTATATTAAGTTCACATATTTTATTTTTCTCCTTATCCTGAGTAAACCAAGTTCAGTAATTATCCTGAATATTGAAAATATATGAATGGATGCACAATTTACTGTTGCAAGCTTATTGCTGCTTAAACTACTCTCTCACATAGTTCTAAGCTGCTTCTGCATGCAATTTTGCAGCTTACAATCTGTGTTCCACATCTTCCTTCTTTGCAGCATTGCAGCTTCTGCAAGCCATTTTTCATCTTTCAGTTTACAAACCATGCAGTTTTGTTATACATTCTTTGGCCTCAAAGAGGCAATGACAAAAGACCGAGAGCTCTGGAGGTATGCTGTGACTGAGAAGACCTGGCAAATAAAGTGAGTTCACAGCTGTAACCTACACCAGTGTCACATAACCAGCCAACTCAAAAGTACCTTGGATTGTAGGGCGACATGCCATGCTTGAGGAAACCTATTGAGTCAAGTACATCAACATCAGGAATATCAAAATCAAATCAAATGGAAATTGTAGTTGTGAACCCCATGCTGGGAGCACGTAAATCATGGTTGATGCCAGCTCCTCTGGCCCCTCTGTATTGCTTGCAGAAAGTGTTGGTTGGGGGGTAGGCTGATGAGGGAAGGAGGGGGGATTTGTTCTACACCCAGCAACAGCATGTGGTTGACAATACCATAAGTCAGTAATACTTGGGTACACAATCATGGTTGATGCCAGCTCCTCTGGCCCCTCTACCGGTGGCACATAAAAAGCATCCACTACACTCTGAGTGGTTGGTGCTAGGAAGGGCATCCAGCTGTAGAAACACTGTCAGATCAGATTGGGGTCTAGTGCAGCCTCCTGCCTTCCCAGACCCCAGTCGAACTGTCCAACCCATGCTGCCATGGAAAGTGGACGTTAAACAATGATGATGATGATGAGCCATTTCAACAACAAATCAAACTTAGAACAGACTTCGCCATTCAGTTAGTCTCCTCCATTAAGCATGTGTGCTTGGCTAAATGAATCTACCAGTTCCTAAAAATAGATTAATTCTGGTTCTTACCTTAGCAAAGTTTCTAACTCTGACCTTGTGACATTCAAAACTCCCTAACATTAATTGACTGTGTGGTTAGTGGTTAAGAAACTTGCTTCCCAACTACGAAGTTTCAAATTCAGTCCCTCTGCATGGTACCTTAGGTAAGTGTCTTTGTCCCAGGCTGGTCAAAGCCTTGGGAATAGATTTGGTCAATGGAATCCAAAAGCCCATTATGCGTGTATGCGTGTTGTTTCCTTATCTTGGACATTGTGTGTTAGTTGTGTCACCATCATACAACCGGTATCCTTTGTTTGCCCTTGTTTGTGAAAACATCTGGCCTTGGAGAACTGTTGTGTTAGTTGGAAACGAGTGAAGCTTGATGACAGAAAGGGCACCCAACTGTAGAAAACCTGCCTCGTGTCGAACCCTTGCAAGCATGGAAAAATAGATGTTAAAACAATGATGATATGAGATTTAACTTGAGTAAATGCTTGACATTTTAAAGACTTTGATATTGCTGGTTGATTTGAATCAACACTAACAATCTTTGATACTGAAAATATATATATATATATGTGTATGTATATGGACTGTTGGGTATATGTTATTTGACCTATTAATATTCCTGTTTAATGACCTGTTGTTATATTGCCTTTGAATCATATTATAATTAATTCAGTAATTTATAAACCTACTAATTAGATTGGATAAGTCTAAATGCTTCCTATGAAAATAATAGGAACTTGTACATAATGTAAATATAATTGTGTATTTGTTTTTTACTGCATGTCATTTTTACAACATGGTAACACAAACGGTATTTGCAGTAGTTCAAATAAAACCAGTGTTTGTGAAAACCTGAACCAACAACTGTACACACACACACATACACTGCCAAAAATAACAGTACAGATGGGTTGGGTTCAGAAAAATAGAAAACCAAAGGAAATGAATGAAATTGTAACAATTTCCTGTAGACAACTGGTGAAGAGATTCTTTTATAGGAAAGTCCCTTATCTATCTGTATTGATATTTTTACAGTGTTATTTGTAATGCAAACACACACACACACCTATCAAATATGAAGTTTATATCTAACTCATTTCTGTAATTCTTAATCTTTCTGTTTCAAGACTTGCTCCACTTTCATGCATTGCTTGCTGGCTTGCTATTGGTTATTTCTCTCCTCTTCACTTCCTTATCTCTCTAATCTACCTCTCTCAGCAGAGCCACTACTTTCCCCCTTTACATTTCTACAACATGAGATAAAGAATAAGACTCAAGAATGGAATATGTGACTTAGTGTTTTATATGTAATTATAATCAGAAGAGATGTCAGAGTCCATGCCTTTTGTAGCTTTTCTCAATATCATGTGACAGAACTCCATCAGCAACATGTTGCAGTCTGATAGGAAGCTTCCAAAGAGGTGATGTAAATCACATGCAGGAATCATAATAAAAAAGTTTCTCATACTACATGGTCAATGATTTGGCTGATGCCATTCAGGTATGGATGTACTGTCAGCTTGGCTTGTTTGAGATGTGTGTAAGGTAGTGTGACTATTTTGCATCCATTTGTGTACCCAAGTATTACTGACTTGTGGTATTGTCAACCACGTGCTGTTGCTGGGTGTAGAACAAATTCCCCCCTCCTCCTCTCATCAGCCTACCCCCCAACCAACACTTTCTGCAAGCAAATGGGGACAGGTTTTCTTACCTGATGTCCATGACAAATGAAGATTGCTATGGTGACCACAATTTTCCCACTTGATTTTGTATGAGAAGCTCTCAAGATATCAATCAATGTAAAAGTTTATGTGTTTGATTTCTGTGTGCTTGGCTCTGCTGCATCTGTTTGAGCTCTCAGTCAAGTGTACTGTAGCTCTCTACTCATCCTACACTGAATATAGAGTGAATTAGTACCATTTGTTTTCTGTTTTTATATGCTAAAGGCGGCGAGGTGGCAGACACGTTAGCGCGCTGGGCGAAATGCTTAGCGGTATTTCGTCTGTCATTACGTTCTGAGTTCAAATTCCGCCGAGGTCGACTTTGCCTTTCATCCTTTCGGGGTCGATATATAAAGTACCAGTTTCGCACTGGGGTCGATGTAATTGGCTTAATCCCTCTGTCGGTCCTTGTTTGTCCCCTCCATGTTTAGCCCCTTGTGGGCAATAAAGAAATATATATGCTAAAGGGGTAATAAAAAATTTCTAGATTTAAAAACAATTCCTTCATTCCTTTGTGTCTTAACTGCTTTTTAATAAGAAATAGTTGAAGAAATTTAATGAAAATACTAAACAACGTTGATGAGAGACAATAAAAACCCAAGAGTATTTGATGAGGGACAATAAAAACTCGGTGGTTTTATATTGATACAGTCTGAATATTTAATGTGAAATGTGCTTGGTGAATACTAGTTAACATTGTGTTATGGTTTGATTGGAAATTGGTGAGTTTTAGCCTTAAGTTACCCAATGCTCTTTTAGTTTTAGTTCTTTAATAATTCAGTGCCGTTAATACTTGAAATATTTCAATTGTTTATCAACCCACTGGATAACCACACAGATCCCCCACCCCCCACCTGCCCCTGGTGGTCAGTGTTGACCACTTTGCCAACCCCTGTTGTTAACCATTGACCTGTTACCATATTTCATCCTGCAATCCATCTTAGTGATATTTGTGAATGTATTACATCTTTTCTGTCACTGGTCAACCAGCCATACAATCAGGTGACCTGTGCTAGTCACTGTCATACTCTACATTTCTCGTTAACCTTCTTAATTATTTCTTCTTAGCTGACATCATTAGTCTTGTATATCCAATGTCAGTTTCTGGTTCTAATCTAGAACTTCCCACAACATTGTAGACTTACATGTTGACCAGCACTGTCTGGTCCTGGCTTGATGTTTGACCAAGAGGGTCTGATGTATCTTTTTCAAAATTATTTTGCCTTTTTATCTATATTTTTTCTTAGTTTAATTAACTTTTTCTATCTATATTTTTTCTTAGTTTAATTAGCTTTTTTTATCTATATTTTATCATTGTGCCTTAGTGTGCCACCTTATCGTTGTGCCTTATTGTTGTGCCTTGTCGTACCAACTTATTGTTTTGCCTTGTTGTTGTGCCTTATTCTTTCTTGTATCTTACCATTTTACTGCATTCTTTACAACTATTCCTGCACTTTACTATCGTCTCTTATTGTTTATAATTCAATTTATCTTCCTAATATTTTCTTGCAATTTACTCTATGTCCTCTGTTATTTGTACTCTTTTTCACTTATATTGAAAGGAAAGTCTTTCAGTCTCTCTTTCCAAATTCCATTCTGCTCATTAAGCATTGTGGACTGATTTTGATGACTCTAAAATTGTTCCTCCTTCTATTCATGTCCGCCCAACCCCAATGTACGTATGTTCAATAGTTTCTGAAGGCCTTCCATAATAGGGAACAACTGATGACATCCAAGGGGACTTCAGTTGCTAATGTGATCATGCATGTATGAGAGAGAAAGAAAGAGAGTATGAGTGGGTACTGAATGTTTGCAGAGAATTGCAGAGAAACCAGTTCCTCTGATTCGCTAAGTGTTTGTATTAATTGATGTCCAGGCAGTGGTGAGGGAGGGTGGGGAGTGAGACTGAAGAGGAAAGGTATTGTAAGATACGTACAGATTGATGTGAACAGATGGTGTGTGGTGGGTGAAGAAGGTGTTATTGTTTAGCCCTAGGTCAAAGCACATCAGACTGTGGTTGGGTAGAGAGAGCCTGCTGAACCCTTCATCCTGCAATAGACTGAACATAAGCAATCCAATTGTGGCGCCACATAAAAGTGCTCATGCAGAGCCATGCAAAAGTACCCAGCACACTCTGTAAAGTGGTTGGCATCAGGAAGGGCATCCAGCCGTAGAAACCTTGCTAAATCAGGCTGGAGTCTAGAACAGCTTGTTAGCTCGGGTCAAACCGTCCAACCCATGCCAGCACGGACAACAGGCACTTAATGATGATGATATGTAATATGTGTGTACTTTTGCCTATGTATATTTGCAAAGAATACAGACCTTGTTGAGGAATCGAAAAGCCAGTTCTTGATAATCTATCGATTCTCCTCCATCACAAATGTTGCTAATCAGTAATTGGTCCTTAAAAATCCTTAATTAAGACCCTCTTGTAACGAACTGTGATATACTATCTTATGTGCCTTTCCTAGTTTTGTTTCCATTGCTCCAGGTCACCCTTAATTATGCAAACTTATGACTAAACACACTACAGCCATAACCAGGGTGGGGCAGGCAGGGCCTGGGTGACACTTTGAAGGGGGCACAATTTTGGCTAAGATCAATTTCTGATAAGCCATTTAAAAAGATTTGGTGGAGGGGGTGGGCACAATTTTGATGCTTGCCCTGGGTACCATTTACCCTAGTTATGCCCCTGGCCATAACCATCCTGTTTTTTTTTTTTTATTCAAGCAGTGTTTCTGTACTACATTATGCAATTTGTCCTTCCTTTTTTAAAATGGTGAAGGGTGGTTTAAGGGAGATTTAGCTGTTATTTCTAGCATTGAAGTGACAACACAGAGGCCTCTTATATTTTTGTAGTAAAAGGTGATAGCAGGTCGGCAAAAAGAATGGGGTGGGTGTAAGTAGAAGATACTGGAAAGGTTTCTGTTTGGAAGGTCATTATGTACACACAACTATTGTTAAAGACTGTCCACTTGGTAATGTCTTGGAAGAATGGTGGACATTAAAACACCGAGGATGACATGTGTGTGTGTGTACTTGTGTATAAGTGCAAGCATGGTTGTATGGTTTAGAAGTTCGTTTCCAAATCACATGGTTTGGTGTTCAATCTTACTGCATGGCACCTTGGGCAAGTGTCTAATACTATATCCCCAAAATCAATCAAAACTTGGAAGAAACCCCTCTGTGTGTGTGTGTGTCCCCGAGACTGTTTGCGTCTCACTTTGCTTTGACATCATGCAGTAGTTATAAACAAGTATTACCATACAAGTCATTTGTTTCCTCTATGAAAAATGTGTCCAGCCATTGGGGAAGTACACTACCGTCAGAAATTAATTAGCACCCTTGATTTGCTCTTCACTCAAGGTATGTGCTGTCACCTAGTGGCCATATCTCGAACTATTGCTTTGTTGCGAGTTCACTGTTGCGCAGAACGATGACGTAACTTGTTTGCAGAGCAGTTTGAGAGTCTACAGCCTTATGATGTTGACATAGCAGTGCAACAAATTGGAGTGCGGATGCAGACAAATCTCCTTTGTTTAATAGATATAGGTAGCGCCTCGCAAGGACCGAAATCACACCATACTAAGTTTTCTCATCGCGTAAGACGTTTTGAACAGCTCATAGTTAATTGATTTAACCTATTTAATGTAGAAATTTGAGAAGTGCTAATTAATTTCTGACGCAAGTGTATTACCTTGTTTGGAGACAGGTGAGGGTTGGTCACAGGAAGGGCATCCAGCTGTAGAAAATCTGCCTCAGTAAATTCTATCTAGCCCATGGAAACCTGGAAAAGTGAACATTGAAACAGTGATGATGATGATGATAATGTGTGTGTGTTTCTGTAATAGCCAACAAATATTTGCAAATAAGTTTGTGTGCGTGTGTAATATTTATATAAACAATTGCGGTTGATATGAAAAAAGCTGAGAGCATCACAAGGGTGTGCTGTTGTCATCGTCATCACTATCATGTTTGTTGTCATTGTCATCACCATCAGCACCATCCAGTGTGACATAGTTTGGATTCAGAAAGTTTACTGAAACAGCATGTGTGGTCGTTGAAATTTGCAATTGTAATTAAATATAACGAAGAACGGGCTCGTTTTGTTGTTTGCAGTTGATAACGACACAGACTATTGACACAAATGTTGGTGCTGTGTGCAGACCGAATATATTTGAAGAGCTACAAGGGTAGGGAATTGGTTTGTTTTCACAGTTGCGATGTTGATGAGGGCAGGGGTGGTGATGGCAGGTTGGGGCAACACTTATCTTTTAACAAGTGAATTGTGGCAGTCGGATATATTGCAGTCTGAAAGGGTTGTGTTACCAAACTTGTTGATCTATTATGCATGTCTTTTTAACACACTCCCGAGACAACCATTGACTTCTTTTCTCACCTCTGGATCTCTTCCTCTTTTTCTCTTCTCTCTCACTCATTCTCTCTCTCTATCTCTCTCTCTCTCTTTCTCATTCACACAAATACATATATGTATGTCTGAGCTAAAAGGGGTCACATATCCAAATCGAAGGTTTATTCACTGGTCCTTCAGCCAAGCAAACCTCTGGTTTGGCTGGGTTCCCTGTTTTTGTATTTTTTTTTCTATCTCCATACATAAATTTGACTCTACACACCTCCAACATACCTTAGTATTGAGTTTGTAACACAACAGAAATAAAAACGCCTAAGTGTGTAATAATAATCTATATTGAAAATGCAATTGCATTTTTTCTGTTGAAAAGTGCATTACTATAATGTGGCTCTGATTCTATGCTAGCCAAATCTAGAGATTCGCTGATTATCACTGAAGTACATCGTCAGGTATAGGAGTGGAGTGTGAGATTATCTATAGAATGCAAATGTTTTAGTGATATATATATGTGTGTGTGTGTGTGTATATATATATATTTACCATTCATCCTATGCTGGTATGGACAACAGCTGTTAAATGATAAAGATATATAGAACAAATAGTTAAGGATTATCAATCTGGGCAAAATACTTCATAAGCTCTCTATGCGTGCACACACACAAACAAACACACACACATACACATGGATGAGCCAAATCCAAGTTATTAACCCTTTAGTACTTAAATCCACCATATCCAGTCCCAAATATTCTTCTACTCTAGGCACAAGGCCCAAAATTTTGGGGGAGGGGTCCAGTCAATTAGATCAACCCCAGGACGTAACTGGTACTTAATTCATCAACCCCCAAAAGGATGAAAGGCAAAGTTGACCTCGGCAGTATTTGAACTCAGATTGTAAAGACAAATGAAATACCGCAAAGCATTTTGCCTGGTGAGCTAACGTTTCTGCCAGCTTGCCAATCCCAAGTATTTTACCTGTTTTACATTCAAACTGACTGGATCCAGCCTCTTACACTTATTCTACAATGCCATGTTAAAAATAATGTCATAAAAATCTCAAAGTTACAAGATAATCCAGGATTAATTCAGGCCAATGTGAATGAATAAGCTTTGCATTTGACATTCAGAATAATCTGAATGCTAAAAGGGTTAAACACAATGACCACATATATATATATATATATATATAGTTTGCATTCTTGAGCAGGGCATTTCATTCCATGTTGCTCCAGTCTGCTCGGCTGAAAATGAGTACCACCCTTGCACTGGGGCAACATTTCTCATTCCTGCTGCCACACTCCTCTATGGTCTGCTGGGTCAAAAGGTGACTGGTTGGAGAAAGTGCCTGTTCATTCAAATCTAAACAGCGAAAACAATTTGTGAAAGCATGCTACAGGTATCATACAGGTATCATACAGGTATCGTTCTCATTTGCATGTAACAGCTGTTTTATGCACATACACGTGTGTGTGTGTGTGTGATTATTTATTTGCATATTTATTTTTAACATGTCTACACAGTTTTGGATGAAAAAATATACTGGTTGAAATACCAGTTTCTCATATCTTGCTGTACGCAGTGCCAATGTGTGTGTGTGTGTAAGAAATTAGAATGATGAAGGAATAAACAATTATGTTATGAATTTCATTGGCTTACAGCTGTTTCGGCTACACATACAATGTACTCCTAGTTGAATGCTTGTATATCACCCTATAGCTTCATCAGAGCTCCACTGAAGCTATAGGGTAATACACAAGGATTCGACTATGAGTGCATCACATCTGGTAGCAGAAACAGCTGTAAGCCAATGAAGTTCACAACATAATTTCTTATTATACTGCTCTGTACTCGACTGACACTTCATTCTGAAGCCTATGTTTATTGATATCTAACATCAGGTTATAAGTTTCACTGTGCTTAAGCAAAATATTAAAATATACAGACATATTTTGGTTGAGTCACTCTCTTGCTACTCTGAAGTTTTACCTCTGCATTCACAGTCATCAGGTGAGTCATGCATCATGCTAGATGACCTATAAACTCAATGGTATTGAGTGCTCTTTCTCCCTGACAGTCAACACTACATATATATATACACACACACATCGTGCTGGTGGCATGTAAAAGCACCCACTACACTCTTGGAGTGGTTGGTGTTAGGAAGGGCATCCAGTGGTAGAAACTCTGCCAGATCAGATTGGAGCTTGGTGCAGCCATCTGGTTCGCCAGTCCTCAGTCAAATCGTCCAACCCATACTAGCATGGAAAGCGGACGTTAAACAATGATGATGCATACATACATACATAAAATATATATTTTATCCCAAGACGGTGACAAATTCAAAAGGAGCTGTGGTTGGCCACTTAGAATAATGTACTGGAAGATAAGGTTGAAGGCGAAAATGAAATATCTAATCCATGATTGTTAGTCCAACAAAATATATTTTGTCAGACTAACAATTATGGTTTTAGATAGATAGATGTAACACACATTAATGTACACTCACTCTACTACTGGTTTCAGCCACTGGGCTGTGACCTTGCTGACAGCTGTCAGAATGTTTTTCATAGCCTTTTGTATGTTATGAGGAAGTTTAATGTCACTGCTTTTGTCTGTGTATCCACACTGCAGTGTAGATTCACCCAGGATTATACACAATTGAGTGCCTACATTTAAATTTGAAATGCTATGTATATATATCCCTTATAACTTGAAGCATTGTGTGTGTTTGTGTTAGAATTTGTCATTCATTAAGGTAATATGTTAGTGTCTCCTTGTCTTTTGCATGATTATTGTAAATGAATGTCAATCATTTCCAGTATTCTGCAAAAACATGTCTGGCCACGGGGAAATATTGCCTAGCTTGGAAACAGGTGAAGGTTGGCGACAGGAAAGGCATCCAGCTGTAGAAAATCTGCCTCAATAAACTCCATCCAGCTCAGATAAGCATGGAAAAGTAGATGTTAGATGTTAGAACGACAATGATGACAATAAAGTATGTCAGTGGCTAACATGTCCAAAGGCTGAAGAAAATGCTTATCTGTTTTGTATATGGTCAATGGAGAAAGGGACATTTGGACGGCCATCTTTGTCATGAACACAGCTTTGTTATATAGATAGGGAATGGGGGAAAAGCCAAGAAAATACTCTTTTTCATGTATATTTTAGAAATAACCATATAAGTAATTCTGGTTAATGAGTCAAAGCACTTTCAGCTGGTTCCCACTTACCCATCCTTTCACCTCCTCAACTAATCTCATTAAATGGTATCACCTTCTCATTAAATGGTATTACCTTCATATTTGGACTGATTCTGTTGTTGAACAACATTACATTGTCACTGGATAATATCAACATATTTCTTCATAGAAGTATTTTGTTATTGTCTATAACTAGAGTGTTGCCCATCATATTGGTAGATAATGCTGGGAATATACGTCTACCTCTGGGTCGTATCAGGTAATTACTGGAAATATAATAATTATTATTTTACTTTCTGTTAAGTTTGATGAGGAATGACTACTAATTTTTGAAATATATTTGTTAAAATGAATAAAGTAAATTTTTCATTTGTGTACTTGTAATAGATATATGTTATTAATAACAATAATAATGTTTAACTATCAATTCACAACACGTGAAACATCACTTGATCTTTCCTACATTGGCAAAAGCATGTTCCTAACATTACCTTGTCATATGATAGGTAGCACTCTACTCAGTGTATAGTAAGTAACCAAGGGAAATAAACCCAATAGCATAAAGAGTTGTCTCCCATTTGGAGACAGCCAAACAGAGACAAAGGGAAATGAATCCAATATCAGAGTTAACTCTCTTTGAGAGACGGCTAAACAGAGACAGAGACACACTGTCAGTTTTATTAAGAGCTAGGTTTTAACTGTTTATAAAACCCAAATATGCCTTGTGTTTTATCACACAAAGAAAGTAAAAGAAAAATCCTGACTGAAATTTAACAACAAAGTCTGGTCCATGTCAAACTTTGTCCTCTCTTAATTCTTCTCTTCTGCTACAGCTTCTGTTTTTCTCAAGTTACTGACTGAATACTTCCTCCACCGTTACAAACCCAATGAAACAAACGTGTACCTCAGTCCTTCTTCTTTATTATAACCATGTCTCTCTGCTTGTGTTCCCATTCTGCCCATGCTCACCCACCAACCACTAATGTACAAACTTCAAACTGAAAACCTACTACCTTTAACTATTCCTGCACTTCATGTCTTTTAGTCGAGAAGGGGCTGAAAATACTGCAGGTATTATAGTCCCCGCTAAAACAAGATACTGTTGACAGTATTGTTTATGTTTTGCAAGGAATATCTGCTTCATCTAGAAAGCCTAACTTACCATTCTAACTGATCCTATTTTAATATTAACATATTGGTAAACTGATGCAATCAGATGCCCACTTAACTACTCTAATGAATGTCCTGCACCTACTGACCTTTAACTCTGCCAATGAAATGGAACTAGATCCTATTGTCCTGCCAGATAGAGGCTGAGATGGTTCTGGAAGAAATAGTGTTAAGAAGACAAGCCATCCAGGAGAGAGTGGACACATAAGATGAAGAGGCTGTCGACTCTGGAAGTACAAACATTCTCAGATGTTGGTCACTGAACTGTCTGTCCACACACCCCTATAGTTCTTGGTGAACTTGGTGACTCTTGGCTGTCTTTTACAAATTCAACCGGGTTATCGTTGCAACGAAGAAGTGACCACCACACCAGCTGAAGAGAGACTTTAAAAAAAAATTGCTACAGAGTAAGTTTTCTGGACCAAGGTTACTTCCTAATTTCTATTGGTGAAAGAGAGAGAGCGAGAGAGAGATGCCAACACTAGCCTTCCTGATCCACAATCCATAAAAACCAATGGTTGTTAAACCATTGATGATGTTGATAATATTGTTAACACTATTATCACGTCTTCATTGCTGTTTAGATTGTGAATATCGATTATTTGTACATGTCTAACAAAACATGTCTGCATTGCTTTCTTCTAAATTAACTTGTCAATATTCTCTTTCAGAACCCAGTGGACCAGCAGATATCACACTTATATGATATTGCCCAGTAGACAGAAAGATATCGCTATATAGAAGGCATTCTTCTAAAAATAATGGACCACCAGTCTGTTCTCAACCAACGACTATGAAAGTTATTCTCTGCAATCTATTTCTCCATACGGTTCCAGTGTATTAAAAGACTCGCCTCTCCTCTTCACACTAGTTCTCTGAAATAGTTAGAGTTTATGTTGGCATTTCACTGCTACCACTATTGTTGTAGTAGTCAGTCATTTGAAATATGATTTCTTTTGATAAAACCCCGGTCTCCTCAGAAACCTGCCATTCTGTTATGCAATCGTACCCTAATCAGTCATCTAATATTCCAGAAACAGCTATGTACTCCCCTTCATTTGCACTGCCTAATGACATGGGGTCTCGTTTACAGTATACCAAGCCTGCTGCCACTTTACCAAACAATTCTATACAAGAACAGGCCCCTTACTTATATTCAAGTTTTCAACAACAGACTACAATTCAATATCCAACCACTAATAACTCGCTAGTTGATAATAGCAATCTTGCTGTGCTACACCAACCAACGAGATCAGAACTACCAGTTTCAAATAACAATCTGATAAATGTATATTCAAATAGTGTTTCTCAGTCATTTTATAACCAGACATTACAGAGTGAAGAAAGTGTTAATCTAATGCGTGCTAGGCCTTCAGATGGATTATTAAAAGAGTCACCTCCCAAAGACCGGATTTATGAACACATATCCCATGCACATTCTATTTCCAAATCCCACAAAAAGATAACAGAACTCAGTGATGAAGATTTGTCTTCAAGATTCCCATCTAGCCCTCTGATAAGTTCCAAAATTAAGCCCTCATCATTAACTTTATACTCTAGTATTTGCAAGTCGTTGTCGTCGTCATCGTCATCATCTGTTGAAAACAAGAAGAGAAGGCGTTCGCGCTCACGTTCTTCTTCACCGTCTTACTCACGATCAAAGTCTCCTAGTTCCTACTCGAGATCCAGATCGTCATCTAGAAGAAAGTCTTCGAGAAGATCTCGATCTAAAAGCCCTTATTCAAAAGGCAGAGGTCACTCGGACAAACCCCGATACAGCTCTAGGTTGAATGAGAATGACAAGTCATCCAAGAGATCATCGCGATCGAGGAGTCGAGAGAAGGACTACCATAGGGAGACATCCCAAGGTGATAAGTAAGTAGATAACCAGTTACATCTCTTCCTAGCAGCAGTTGAATATTGCCAGGATTACATCCGACTAAGAATTCTATCTTTCTTCCTTTCTCTCCCTCTCTCTCTCTCTTTTTCTCTCTCTCTCTCTCCCTCCCTCCCCTTCTGTCTCTCACTATCTTTCTCACTCATGTCTAAGAGGTAGGCAAAGAGAGAAAGAGAGGGAGAGAGAGAGAGAGAGAGATAGGAAAAGAAGTAGCATCATAGTTTGGTACAGCGCCAAGTCTGTGACCTGACCATCAGTTTACCAATATCCTGGGACAAGCATGAAGATCACCTCTTCACCATGAACCCCTACCCCCTCTTCCTATGCAGTAAAACTAATTATATATTAATAAAGTAAATATCAATGTTGATAAACGTATTTTTGATGTGGTCAGTATACTTGACTTGTGTGGGCAGTAGTTGTTTGTGTATGCCCCCTCCCCATCATACATACATATACATACATATATAAAACTTTGAGATGGTTATGTCTTTAGCTGAGTAGAAATTGCTTTTCATAAAGTGGAATTCAAACATAGATGCATGCTTGTGTGTAATGTAATGCTTTGTCCCAGAATGGCCATGGTCCACTGATTAGAACCAATAAATGAGTAAAAGGCCTTTTATGTATATACATAGTTGTTTTTTTGTTATTTTGTGGTGCAAAAATATAAAAGTGCTCATCACCCCCTTGCGTAGAGTCTGGTATATGTTTAATCATGTGTAAAGTAAATAGGGTTCTGTATCAAAGGTTTTTGTTTAGTCCTGTGATTGGTTGGACTCACCAGTGAATGAAGAAGAAGAAATGACTGATAATGGTTGAGTGGTTTAAGTGGCATCTGGACATGATCATGTGGTCTCTAACATCAATTGTTATCATATCCAGGAAGGTTTGTTTTATAGTTCTTGAGATTTAATTTAGGCTTGTGTTAGCAGACTGAAATAGGTTCTTTTTTGTTTAGAACTGGAGTGGTGCTAAATAATATAGAACTTCTCTGTAAAACATAGGCCACATTGTTGCAATCCATTCCTAACCGGTCAATGCCTTATCTTGTAATGTTATCAACATGTTGTTGCTGATCTCTCTTTTTCGTGTCTTGATTTCCTAATAATATTGAGAAATGTTGTGGTGTCCTACAAGTCTCATTGTCAGAATGAATTGTTGCACTGCTTATGTTGGGGACTTTTGAATCTTTGCTCTGAATCAATCTTTTGTTGTTGTTTTTGTTGTTACTTGACACCCTCTTCACACCTGATTGAGTACACATATGATCAAAGACATTCCATCTGTGACCAGATGGCTTTTATTCTTCTTCAGTCAGATTACATCTTGATCTGCAATATTGAATGTGGCCTTTTTTTTTTTTTAAGATGAAGACTGTTGTTTGAGAGAATTTTGGCTGCTGTTTCTAGTAAGTTGAGCATCAAGCATCTGTGTAGAGGCTCCCTCCTTGTCTGGTTGAAGTGTTGTTGGGGATGGGGAGGTATCTGCACATTTATATGTTGTATTAAGATGTAAAATATCACTTACTCTTTTGCTTTTCGTTTCATTATTGTAATATGATCACACACACACATACACAGACTGTGTGTATATGCGTGTGTGTGTGTATATATATATATATATATATACACACACACACAGACTCACACATATGCGTGTGTATAAAGTCTTTGCCTACCTGAACTTTGCAATAAATTTTACTCTACACTCAATGTTGAGTGCCTAAACCCCTTCAATGAATGTTCCTTTTTTATTTTGCTCTTACTATTTTAAAAATAATAACCATAACTTAACATATATGCGTATATAATCACTTTGTTTACACCAATCTTTTACTTCAAAGAGGGATAAAGATGAGAATACTCAGTGCCAAACGTAGAGTGTCTCCAAGTATGATTTGTTAAAGCTAAATCTTGGAATTTTGTGACTGAACCCCAACATTTGAAGGTTCAGCTTCTGTAAAAATGTTTGTGTGTGTTGATGGGGAAATCTGTGTGTCAAACACAAACACCTTGTAGTGTATGGTTATGTTGAAGTTACATCCCGTTATGCTCAGCTCAACTTTTTCTCTCTCTCTCCTCTCATGAGTAACGTGTACAATTAGAGCTTAAAGTTGGTGCCTCAGCATGGCTGCAGCTCAGTGAATGAAACCACTGAAAGAGAAGCACACACACACAGCACATGTGTGCTGGAGAATTCTAGGACAAGCGAGGTATATACATGCACAGAGTAGTCCTCAGATGAACGAGAACTTATAGTTCCTTCATCTAAGGCAAGTACCTCTGCTGTAGAAAGTTGGCTACAAGAACAATCTTTGTCAAGCAAATATGGAAGAAATAGAAAGACAGATAAAGATCAGTAATCTGACTCTATTTATTTACATGGAATACAAACTAGAGATATAAAATTAAAACAAAAGGAGTTACAGAATAGTTTTGACAGTTGTTTCAAACAAACCCTGGCTTATGCCGTAACCACATTCATTACATCACAAGGACCCATAATGTGATGGGTGTGCGGACTAGTACAAGTGCCTAGGATCTGTTAGGTAAGGCTAGGTCACTTCATCTGAAGAATGTGACAAAAGGGCTTGCTTAACAGATCAATAAGAACTTGTGTTATTCCATAGACCAACAACACCGTGTGTCTTTATTATGTAATGGACACGGTTATGGCATAAGCCATGGTTTGTGTGAAACAGCTGTCAAGACCAGACTATTGCATAACTCCTTTTGTTTATTTTGTATTCCATGTAAACATTAAGCTTCCTTGTGTTTATCTGCCTTACAGATAAATATTATATATCTGCCTGTGTATAATATGCACACACACTCTCACACACACACACACACACACACACACACACACACACATGTTATTTGTGATTTAATGAGGCTACCAAAGATGTCATGTAAAGAGGAATATCTTAACAATTATCAAGCAGGCTTGATAATTATTAAGAGGTTACTCTTTATATGAAACCATTGGTAGCCTTTTTAATCCACCAATGCATTGTTGAGCACTCATTTTTCACTGTTTGATCTTAGTGTACACACACACACACACACACACACACACACACACATATCCATGTGTGTATATGTGTAAGTTGTTGAAATATAAATCTACACAGTTAGGGCTTAAAACTCTTAATCCAAGCAGTATTGACACTTGAGATATGCTCTGTCCACCTAGATTTTAAAAAAAAAATACACTTCCGGACATAATATGCACATTCCATTATTGTATACTGATTATTTTTGTGATTTTTGTTGTTGTTAATGACGTTGTCATGGTTACGATAACCCATCTAACACCTAGATTTTTTTTTTCTTTCTTATCCCTACTTTCAGATACAGAGCATCAAGTAGACATAGGTCATATAACACAGACAGTAACCATTCCTCGACAACAGATAAATCTATCACATCAAAAGACGATCGATTAGCCATCGACAAAGTCAAGTTACACAATATTGCAGTGTAAGTATTCATTATACTCTCGGGTGCATCACTTTGCAGGGTATTCACAATGGGTATGTCTAGGATATCAATAATATGTGTATGTGTATCTAGGACGTGCGCAGTGTATGATCGGCTGTATACCCAGTGCAAGGACTGTTTCTGCTCTCAGTGCTGTGTATATATTTCTGGGGTGGCTGTTATTAGCTGTACATATGTCTGTCTGTCATCCTCTATGATATTAGCTACATGTGTTTCTGTTGCTACATGTATGGGGGTTGTCAGCGTCAGTTACACTGCATAACACCTTGGATGAGTATCTTCTACTATAGTTCCAGGCTGACCAAAGCTTGGGGCTATAGTAGAAGACCGATTCATCCTGGCCCCTTCTCATCTTCTCTGTGACGTTCAAGGTCCAAGATCAGCATCCTTCACCACTTTGTTCCATGTCTTTCTGGGTTTCCTTTTCCGCAAGCTCCATCCTCCGTTGGTCATCGGCACTTCCTTACTCAGCTGCTCTCATTCTGCACACATCAGGCATCCATACCAGTGCACTCTTCTTTTTTGCAACACTACATCCGATTCCTCTTAATGCTCAGATTTTCTCTCAAGACATTTGTTCTATCTCATTCATACATACAGTGTATGTGTATGCATATGTGTGTATATATGAGCACTTGTTTGTGTATCATCATCATCGTCGTCATCATCATTATCGTTTAACGTCTACTTTCTATGCTGGCATGGGTTGGACGGTTTGACTGAGGGCTGGCAAGCCAGAAGGTTGTACCAGGCTCCAATCCGATCTGCTTAGCAGCATTTCACCTGTTTTCTACTGCTGGATGCCCTTCCTAATGCCAACTACTCCGAGGGTGTAGTGGGTGCTTTTTTATGTACCACCGACATGAGGGCCAGTCGGGTGGCATTGGCAGCAACCACGCTTGAATGGTGCTTTTTACATGCCATGTATGTGTGTGTGTGTGCGTAATTAACAGAGAGTTGTGTTTAACGACATTGTTATAGTTTTGTGTTGACCTTTTGTTGATCTTCTGTTCTGTTTGCAGTGAGAAACTGATCAAATCTGGAACTGCAGCCAAAGAAGATATTGCATCATTGCGAGCTGGTGGGAAAACTGTTGAAGAGTTAATAAGTAAGTACACAGGGGTGGTTTTATCGGGTGGAACTTTCTACCCTGTTATTCAATTAGTTTAATAATTGTATAAATTCCGTTGTATATCCAGTACTAAGGTGAAGATGCTGTGGTGTTTATCCTTGTCTCTTTGATAATTCCATTCTAAAGATCCTGATGATCTAGGGCATCTCAGTGGGAGCTATTTTTGCTTGTATATTGACAGCAGTGGTCATTTTGGATTGTCTGAATGATGTCTTTTAGGAAATGCTTCAGAGGATTACAGACAATCTGGTCCCTTTCCCCTTGAACCTATCTTTTTGAGAGATTTAAGATCGTTCAAAGGACAAACCACACTGACCTTCCCTTAGTGGTCGGCTCAACATGTTGTCAGAGTCTGAGAGTTTGGGAAGGACCAGCTCTTACGAAGGGCTTGACCCTTTAGCATTCGATTTACTTTGATTAATTTAACACAATGCAAATCAGTAAGCATTACATTTGACAAAGTAATCATCATCATCATCGTCATTGTCATCATCATCGTTTTTATCGTCATTGTCATCATCATCGTCATTGTCATCATCGTCATCATCATCGTCATTGTCATCATCGTCATCGGACGTTAAACACTGATGATTATTTTGTCAATGTAATGCTTATTACTCTCTTTACTCTTTTACTTGTTTCAGTCATTTGGCTGCGGCCATGCTGGAGCACCGCCTTTTAGTCGAGCAAATCAACCCCAGGACTTATTCTTTGTAAGCCCAGTATTTATTCTATCGGTCTCTTATGCCGAACTGCTAAGTTACGGGGAACGTAAACACACCAGCATTGGTTGTCAAGCAATGGGGTGGGGGACAAACACAGACACACACATATGATGAGCTTCTTTCAGTTTTCCTCTACCAAATCCACACACAAGGCTTTGGTCAGCCCGAGGCCGTGTGAGAGTGTGGATCTGGCCAGTTTGAACCTAAAACCAGTAGGATATTTGGGTCCTGATTTGGCTGGTTTAAATGCTGAAGAGATAATAATATAAGGGCCTGAAATGAAGTGAGACTTAGTGGAAGGGAGAGGATTGTGAGTGCCGTGTGTATGGCAGTTTATTTCACCATATTTCTGTTTAAGTATGCTGTTATTTCCAAAATGAATTGAAACCAAAGTAAAGAATTTAGTAAAGTAACTTGGGAAATTCAAATCACTTAAAAGAACAGGATTTTTATATTTTAGAATCAGGAATGGTTTTTAAATAAGTTGGCATCAAAACAGTTAAACCAAGCAATTAAGAACTTATTTAAAAGCTGTGTATAAGACACATATTGGCATCTTTATTTAGCACTATTAGAATTTGGTTGTGCTTGGTTCCAAATTCCTACCCCAAAACAGAATTGTGATAATTCTAGCTGCAAACTGTGTCTATCTTAGTTTGATCTGTCTGTGATAAATTGTGTAATAATATTTTGCTTTTAAGGGCCAATGGGCTGGTGGAATCCTTAGTCCACTGGTCAAAGTTCTGAGCAGCATTTCACATTCTGAGTTCAAATTCTGCTGAAGAGGTCCTCTTTGCCTTTCATCAATTCAGGCTCAATAAAATAAGTACCAGTTGAGCACTGGGGGTCAATGTAGTCAACTTAACCCTTCCCCTGAACTTGCTGGCCTTGTGCCAAAATTTGAAACCAATTATTTTGCTTTTATTTCTGATCTTGTTGTTGTTGTTGCTGTAACAGATTATTGTAAACAGATATCACAAAAGGAACACGAGTCCAGTTCTGATAATTCTTTGTATGATTCAAAGAAACCTGAAGAAGAAATTGAAATCACAAACCATCCTTTCAAACGACCAGAGAATAATTGTATAGTCCAGGCTGTTAGAAGTGCTATTTTAAATATGAAGGTAGGTCTGTCTCACCAGCTGTTCTTTATTTAAATCATCGATGTTTCATACTTTATGGCCAGCAACATGCTGTCCTCACAATCTAAATGAAATACAGGTGGGAATTATTCCTTAATTCCTTTGCCAAGAAGAGGACATCTGGCTGTAAAATGCTGTCCTGTATAACTTCACTTCATACGCATGCTAACATGGAAGATTGAACTTTTAACAAACAAGTGTGTTTATATAGACACACAGACACGCATGCACACACATGCCCCTTTAAAGTGGTTGGCAATAAGAAAAGCATTTGGCCATAGAAACCAATTCAAAAATGTAATTCATGAGTGAGATGTGGTCCTCTATCCTGTCTAGATAAACAGCAGCCTCAGACAACATCCAGGACAGCCTGTCCAACCCATTGTATCGAGGAAAATGAACGTAAAGTGGGATGGCTACATGATGTGTATGTGTGTGTGTATAGTTTGATTAAATCCAAGTTTTGTGCATGTGTAGTACACATCCCTCATCACATCAGATGTTGCTCTTAGCATCTGATGAGACGGATATGTCCTACCCACCTACAAAACTTGTGGAACCGTGCCAAATTTAGAGAATATATTTAACTCCTAGCAAATGTGTTGAGTGCCACTTTCTCTTGTTTGTTCACTCTCCCATGCCAGTGGCACATAAAAAGCACCATCGAAGTGTGGTCAGTGCCAGTACCACCTGACTGACCCTCATGCCGCTGGCACGTAAAAAGCATCCGCTACACTCTCGGAGTGGTTGGTGTTAGGAAGGGCATCCAGCTGTAGAAACTTCGCCAGATTGGATTGGAGACTGGTGCAGCCTTCTGGCTTGCCAGTCCTCAGTCAAACCGTCCAACCCATGCTAGCATGGAAAGCAGACGTTAAACGATGATATGTGCACACACACACACAAACCCCCATTAATCTCAACAGTTAACGATTCAGTCCCATGCTACAAGGCAAGTGGGTAGCCTAGACATAACTTTGTTTCAATTCTTGGTTAAACCCAAGTCACTGCTTCTGTATCTCTAATGAACTTGGGAAAGGCATCAACATCACATATTCCCCCCTCTCTTCCTCTTTCATAAATACATACAATAAACCATCCTTTTCCCTCCAATTTTAATGTTTTTCTTTTTGTTGTTGTTTTCAGAATAACAAACACCACCAACTGCCCTCCCCTCAAGATATGGTGAAAGATTCACCCTTAAGGCTTCAATTCCCGGTGTCCAGTGGCAGCCAACATCGTGCTAAAGAACTTCAGTCAACCACAGGTCAATTAGGCTTTCAGAAAAACTCTACAGCTCACTCTGTGTATGCTCCAGGAAGGAATGGTAAACTCGATTCCTTGGATACAAACTCAAATTCAGACCAAGTATTTCCTGAAGACTGCCAACAGGTAACAAGTTTCAACCATCTGTAATTCTTTTGTTCACCTGTCCCTCACTCCTTTCCTCAAGAGTCTGTGATATTGTATACCTTAAGCAAATCTTTCCATTCCCTTTCCATAGTCTGTGATTTATAATAAAATCTTGATGCTTCTTCTATCTGCAACAACTAATGCAAACAGGTGTAACAGTGGAATGTAGTTTCTATTTATTCCACTGTTTGTTTTTTTTTGTTGTTTTTCGACTGATATATATATATATATATACACATACACCCCTATGTTGTTGTTGTTGTTGTTATTATTATCATTATTATTATTCAGGTCACTGCCTGGAATTGAACCGAGTTTGATTCCAGGCAGTGACCTGAATAATAATAAGAAGAAGAATAACATTGAAAAATACCTTAGGAATGAAAACCCAGGTTTGAAATTTCCCCAAGACACCTGATGAAGGCTGGAGGGTATATCAGCCGAAACGTTGTGTTAACAACAAACAAGATGAGGACAGATATATGTCAATTGTAAATAATGTAAATAATTCCTCATCACTTAAATATAGAAGTGTATAATCTTACATCATCTTGTAGCTTCAAGGTTTCAATGATGGGATTGTTTATTTTTACAATGGCATTGTAGAGTAGGTGTGAGAGACCAATTTAAACGCTTAACAGCTGACATTCAGGTTACTTTGTGAATAAACAGAACATTAGATTTTAACAGTTTTGAATTGATCCTGCATTCTCTCATAGTTTCAGGATTTTGATGTTATGATTGTTTTATTATTAGAATGACATTGTAGGGTAGGTATGAGATGTTGGATCTGGCCAGTTTAAATGCTGAAATGTTAAACAAGTTTTGTTTTTTGGTTGTTTTTGTTTTCCCTGTTGCCTGTCATTTCTGAATAACCCAACATAATCAGAGTGGTTTGATGTTGCCTAGTAGTGTGTTAATGAATAAATCAGGACATTGGTGGAGGAAAAGTGTGCATGGAATGATGACACCACACTTGCTCTCATCCCTCCCTGATGCCAAGGAAAAAGAGGCAAAGTTATTGAATGAGAATGAGAGGGAGGGGGGGAGTTCCCCTAAGCAGACCTGATAGAAGACAAAGTAAAACCTGGCAGTGGGGACGACCTTAAGTAGACCAAGTGGTGGGAGAAGCTGTTGAGGTTGACACCTGGGCAGTCTGAATGGCAGTTAAAAGTATAAAGGTGACAAAAGCTTGTTGTTGAGAAGCTGAAAACACCTGCCAAGTGAGATTTGCACTAATTTTCTCACAGGGTGTGATGAGGTGTTATCATCGCCAATCACTGCCCTAGCTGCAGCAACAGCTGAAGAGAGGAAAGGAAATGTTTTAGAAAGGAGCAACTACAGAGATATTTATTTCTTTATTGCCCACAAGGGGCTAAACATAGAGGGGACAAACAAGGATAGACAAAGGGATTAAGTCGATTACATCGACCCCAGTGCGTAACTGGTACTTATTTAATTGACCCCAAAAGGATGAAAGGCAAAGTCAACTTCAGCAGAATTTGAACTCAGAACATAGCGGCAGGCGAAACACCGCTAAGCATTTCGCCTGGCGTGCTAACGATTCTGCCAGCTTGCTACCTACAGAGATATTAAATTGATAAATAAAGTAGTGGATACAGCTGAGAGAGTTACAACACAGCTAATTAGGAATGTAATTTGCTTAGGAGGAGATATAGTTTGGTTTCTGCAAGTACAGGGAACCACTGATGCCTGCTTTTAACTGAGGCACAAATAGAAGTTCTTTGCTATCTATCGATAAAGTATTTCACTAAGTACCATGCCTGTCACTAACAAAACTGAGCGTAGATGAACGGCCCTGGGAAGCCATGAAAGAACTGTGCAGGGTGGTGGTGGTGGTGGTGTAAATGAGGCAGCAAAGAATTTCTGTGCTTGGAAGTTTCCATCAAGGCACAGTTATCAAACCCTCCCTGTTTATAATAGATCTCTAGGCTGTAACGTGCTCAAGACTCCACCTGTCTGTGCTTAGCCCCTATATGCCAATGACCAAGGTTCTCATAAGTGAATCAGTCAAAGAATTAGAGGTTACATTCCAGATATGGAAGCAAGGCCTTGAATCAAAAAGTCTAAAATTCTTTCCTCTTAAGATTTTCGTCTTATGAAAACAGAACACTGAACTTCACTGCCTTCTTGGAAGGAGCCATGTTCATTATGTAAAAAAAGGGTGTTGGTAGTAATTCTGTTGTGGGTCCTTAATGTAAACTGGTGAATGAGAGAATGATCATAGAGAACTCAGTGCAACGGGTGTAGAAGAGGGGTAGCCAGCAGTTGTGGGTCGTTGATGAAATATTTAGAACAAGGGGCCACAAATGGTGGAGGGGATCCTGATAGAAGAGGAATCTGTAAATCAGAATTGTCAGTTTTGTTAAAGCTTGTCTATTTGTTCTGGTTTTCTGCATTCTGAGTTCAAATCCTGTCGTGGTCAGCTTTGAACTTGTGGCTGGGTGGGTCAATAAAATAAAACACCTGTCAAGGGCAATAGATCAGCAAAATTGTAAAAGGGATCAGATGTGGTACCTTACAATAACTTCAAGGTCTTTGTATTCAGAGTTGATGGAGTGGTAGACTTAAGCTGTTACTGTATTCAACACCAACCACCACCACCACCACCATCTGGTCCTTGGGTGCCTTTAGTGGGGTTCGTCCCATTGCAGATATCTGCATCATATCTCAGGTTAAAGGGTAAACTTCCAACCATTAATCTCAAAGGTCCGGGTAAACAATACAAGGTTGGATTCATGAGTGCTGTCCTACCCACCTTGATTAAATGGAGAAAAATTTTTTTTAAAAAAACATACATGTCAGCATGGGAAAAAATGGACATAAAATGATAATGTTATATGTGTATACATGTAGGACCAACCAATGCTTTGTGAGTAAATTTAGATGGAAACTGTACGAAGATCACTTTCTGTGTGTTATGTGTTTACATTTGTGCTCCTGCAAAAATCATTAAGCTACAAGCAGTGACGTTGTCGTTTCCCCTGTTGACAAATTATCAACCGGCTCTGTGGAATAAAAGACCCCTTCATTGAATTTTTGTCTGACCCATACTAGCATGGAAAAAGGGATATTAAAAAAAAAAAAGACATTAGGCATAATCTAGCCAACCGGTTAATAAGTTTGCTTTCTCATCACAAGGTCTTAGGTTCAATCCTAGTGTCTTGGGCAAGTGTCATTTTCTGTAGCCTTGAGTCAACCCATAGCTTGTGGGTGAGATTAGGCTGACAGAAACTGTATAGAAGCTCATCAAGTGGATTGTACCTGAGAGAGACATGTCTGTGGAATACTCAGCCACTTATATGCTGTTTCAATAAGCAGATAATTCAGTTGATAGAATAACTGCTTCATTGAAAGCAAGATCCATCGTGTGTGTGTGTGTGTGTGTGTGTAATTAAAAATGAAGCAGATGTCAACATATTTAATGTATTGAGTAATAAAAAAGTGCATTAGAAGTAATTATGTGATGAGAAGGCATTAGCTTGACTCCTCCTCCTCATCATTTAGCATCTGTTCACCATGCTGGCATGGGTTGGATGGTTTATATGGCTGGATGCCCTTCCTAATGCCAACCACTTAACAGAGTAAGACTTGGGTGCTTTTCATGACGAATATTACTTCAGTCGTTCTGATAAATATGGGGTTGGGGAACAACTGAACATGTTTCAGCCTTATTGGGACCTCTTCAGTAGAGCAAACTTCACTTGTTGTTACCGAAGCAGTGATAAGAGAATCACTGAATATATGTACAATATTGTACATGATCAAGTGTGAATAAGTTAGCATGATTTAAATTCTAAAGCTGTATGTCAGAGAGTTGAGATGATTGGGTATGACCATCTCAAAGGGACTCCGTCTACCAGGCTAAAATGATGTGTGTGCGCGTGTTGTTACAGGATTTCAATATAACTCAAGTGATGACTGAACGTATGAATGCTGTGAAGAAACTGCAGAAGAACCCTCATGACACCCAAGCCTTAGGCACCATGTATCGAGCACAGAAAGAGGTTTGTGAAAACTACTTTACCCTATTTATTGTCAACCGTTGGATGGGGTTTGCAGGGGCCAGCAACAGTTTCTCGTGATCACAGCAAACCCAGATTGAAAAGGGGTTTCTTCTGGACCATCTTGTCTGTTTGAGAGAAATATCTCAGCTGACTTGCCAAGTGCATCTTTCCTGTTTGAGTAAGTTACAGCTGCTGTTTCTAACTGGCTGAGCAACCACGTTGAGGCTCATGTGGTTGCTTGTTGGTAAGGGATCGGTAGATGTTGTTTAACTCTGGGTCAGCACCACTCAAACACAACTATAAACAAAAGGGTTCCAGCGATGACCCCTATCTTAATTTCCAGTATGTCCAGGGTTACGTTTACCTAATGTCCTTATTGATTTGAGGTAGTAAGGTGTGATGTGCAGCAGAATTCAACTGCTATGTCTAGCAGGATCAAATAAATAGATGTCTTCAGTTGTCATTACTGGCTGCTAGAGGCCTGCTCCTCCTCCTCCCTCTCTCTCACTCCCCCAACATATCATCATTTAGTGTCTGCTTTCCATGCTGGCATGGGTTGGACGGTTTGACTGGAGCTGGTAAACCAGAGAGCTGCACCAAGTTCCAGTCTGATTTGGCATAGTAGTTATGGCTGGATGCCCTTCCTAATGCCGACCACTCAATGAGTGTAATGGTTGTTTATATATATATATTTAAAATGTTATCTTTTAATATGCCTTCTTTGCTGGCATGGGTTGGATGATTTAAGAGGACCCAAGGTTCAGCAATTTGTGTCATGCTCCACTGCCTGCTTTGGCCTGGTTTCTACGGTTGGCTGCCTTTCCTAATGCCAACCACTTAATAGTGTGTGGATGTCTTAATTTTCTTGCCATGAGTGAGGTCACCTTGCAGCCTGCAAGGGCTAAGTTTCCCATCGACTGAGTTGAGGCTGCAGTAGAGAGGGGAGCTGGCTTTATGCTAGGAGATGGAAGGTTCGGGTATGAAGGGGTCACAACGGGTTTGTTGCTCTCTCTTACTCTCTATAGGGCTGTTCACATTGTGCACACCCTTCAGTTGGACCCCAGTCTGCTGGTTTAAGATGGTGAGACATGGTGTGTGGCAGAATGCAGCTGCTGTGTCTAGCAGGGCCAAGTGAATATGTAGATTGATGTGCAGCAGAATTCAGCTGCTATGTCTAGCAGGGTCAAGCAAATAGATTTCTTCAGTTGTCATTACTGACTGGTAATGGGCTGCTCCTTCTCTCATTCTCTCTCACACACACACACACACACACACGTGTGTGTGTATATTTATATATATATTAGTATATATGTATATATAATTTTTTTATAACTATTCTCTGCAATTTGAAGCTAGTTTCTTTTTGTTCATAGAAAGACTTCAATTCCAAATTGACATGTCCAGTACTGTTTTAAGGAAATTTGTAGCACTCATTGACCCTTTAACGATGTATACAAAATATGTTTGGTTGGTGTTATCAGCATCATTTCATGTCCACTTTTCCATACTTGAGTGGAATTTATTGAGGCAGGTTTTCTATGGCCCTTCCTGTTGCCATTTCTCATCCATTTCCAAGCAAAGTATTATTTCCCCATGATCAGATATGTTTTTCACAGAAGACTGGATACAAACGACCTCGCTTGTATAACAGTGATGCTTGTTTACAAACATCACACACACACATCACACTCATGTACACGCATAAAACATGACTGACATCTTTCAGTTTCCATCTACCAAATCCACTCACAAAGCACTTTGGTCAGCCTGGGACTATTGTAGAAGACACTTGCCCAAGGTGCCCACAGTGGGATCAGAACCCAGCACAACATGGTCGGGAAGTCATACATGTACCTCTGGTGTCATTTATTCAAAACTCTGACAACAGTTGGTGATCTTTCTGCCCTTGTGTTTGCATAAATTTGGTAGTCAAAGGGTTTGTGGGGTCACAACAGGATCACCCCTTTCTTGGTCATTCACATCACTTGTTCAAAGTATTGGGGTGGGGGTGGGGGTGAAATAAATTCGCTGTTTGATTACTACTACTACTACTTCTGCTCTTCTATGCATCACCCCCAAAGTTAGAAAAGTTGGCCTCCGTGGGATTTGAACTCATTGCATGTGGAGGGTCTGAATAAAACCCACCAAACATTCTGACTGACACTCTATCAACTCTGCTTGTTTATTGTCTTGTTTTGATGATGAAGGTGTTGGTGGGGTCAGGGGTGGGGTCGGGGGTAATTTTTGTTTGTCTTTTATTCAACCTAGAAAAAAGATTGTACCTGGAGCTTCTTTAAGGTCATCCTTGATTGGATAATGAAGGAAAGGTTAGTGGGGTTAGGGGTTTGTTTTGGGGACAGGTTTGTGGAATATAAACAGTGGGGAAGAAAGGGTTTAGTTCCAGAAGGGATGTAACTTTAGAGTGTTTAAAATTAATTCAGAGAAATTAGATCTGGCAGGTTTGTTGTTGGTCTTTGGTCTTAATTTGGCCCTGATTGATACACCTGTTACCAAAGACATCCCATCTTTTATTCAGACATAGCATGTCTAGGACCCTAGAACTAAACTATGAAAAAATATTTGTTTTGTTTAATCAAGATGAGTAAAGTGTGTTATATCTAACAGATTAAATTATAAGATAGGGGCTGCCCTCGTTAACTCGAGTTGTGGATTTCAAACTGGCGCCAAAAAGCCAGCAGAGCTAACCATTACAGTATCTGTCCTTAAAATCACCGTTGCGTGTATTTAATATGTTGTTGCTGTTGCTGTTGAATTCATGTGAAATATTTGTTTGCTGTTTAGTTGAATCGGTGGGCTCAGTCAAAGCAGTTACCTGGTTTATTTACTGGAAGTACTGGGGCCAAAGTGATGACGCTTGAGGAGTTAAATGGACCTGACAAAAAATTACAAGCTTGGGCGAAAAAGGTGAGAATTATTCCATTTTGCATTTCTGTTTTACTTTGATAAAATGTTATTTTGTTACTTCATCTAGCTTTTGTCTTTTCACTAATTTACTAATTCTACATTTTATATGGGCTCTTAGCTTCATGGTTACTCCTGCATTTATCTATTCCTATACATGTATACGCGAAGGAGTGTGGCCTGGTGGTTAGGTTGTTGCACTCATGATCACTACATTGTGGATTCAATTCCTTTATTGGGCGGTGCGTTGTGTTTTTAAGCAAAACACTTCCTTTCACTTTACATTGCTCCAGCCCCCCTTTCAATCAAGGGGGGAGTGTTGCCTGCTTGTCTGGCCAGTGAGGTGGCATCATTCGATGGCTAAAACAATGTAAAAGCACATTGTGGCCGGCAATGTTTAACATCTGACGGCCTAGTTCAACTGGGGTCTGGTAAGCCATGGAGGCTGCACCAGGCTCTAGTCTGATTTGGCAGTGTTTCTACAGCTGGATGCCCTCCCTAACGCCAACCACTCCGTGAGTGTAGTGGGATTTTTTTTACGTGCCATCGGCACAGGGGCCAGAGCAGGCTGGCAAACGGCCACGATCGGTTGGTGCTTTTACGTGTCACCAACATGGACTCCAGTCAGGCGGCGCTGGCATCTACCATATATATATATATATATTTCTGATATGATACTTCTGAATTGGGAAATTAGAAATATTAGCTACCCTTTCCTTGCTACTTCCCTTATAATATTTAGTTTCCACATATATCATTAAAATGATGATATATATAATATATACACCTCTCGTTTATTACTGGGAATGGTGTCTGCTTTGAGGTCCATTAACAAATATATTGCTGTAATATATACAAGTATACAGTATTTAATAGACATGTATGTTGACCAGTTAGTGTGTGTGTGTGTGTGTGTCTGTTGTGTATTGAGCGTCCATCAGTTGTTGACCCACTAATGTCCATGCTGTGTGGTGTTGTTCATTCCAGCAACAAATAATCAATGCTGCTCCTGTGAAAGGTGGCATTGGTATGCACTTACTACAGAAGATGGGTTGGCGCGAAGGGGAAGGACTCGGCAAGAACAGCAAAGGACCGACAGAGCCCATCATTGTCAATGTGAAAATTGACCGCAAAGGTAAGAAGTGTGGCCGTGATTTTTGGTGTGTGGAAGTAGGTGGGTGATGTGGAAGTGGGTGGGTGATGTACCTCGGGTGTTGAGGGTATTTGACATAGATGTCATATTGTTGTGGAGGAAATAGTTGATGTAAGTGGTGGTGGAGTGGAGATTTTCTGTTGCTGGGGGGGGGGGGGGTGATGTAGTGCGGATGTTGGGATGTTGTTTAAGGGGAGTTGATATAACTGGGTTGTGGTATTTGCAGGGAGGGGTTAATTGACAGGGCTGAGTGTGGAGTGTGTAGCTGGGGGTGTTTTGAGGCGGCAGGGAGGTGGGGTATGCTGGCATGTCGTGTCCATGATGCTACAAACCTGTCCCTTTCTACTCCTTTAGGTCTCACATCACATGGTGAAGATCCAAAGAAATCTCAAGCTGTAGAACTGGCTAAACACATTTCAGGTATTTATGCTTTTTATTTTTCTTTACTTACCACTTTGACTGACTGACTGACCACCTGGCTGGATGGACTGCGGTCTCACTGGCCACCTGGCTGGATGGACTGTGGTCTCACTGGCCACCTGGCTGGATGGACTGTGGTCTCACTGGCCACCTGGCTGGATGGACTGCGGTCTCACTGGCCACCTGGCTGGATGGACTGTGGTCTCACTGGCCACCTGGCTGGATGGACTGTGGTCTCACTTGCCACCTGGCTGGATGGACTGTGGTCTCACTGGCCACCTGGCTGGATGGACTGTGGTCTCACTGGCCACCTGGCTGGATGGACTGTGGTCTCACTGGCCACCTGGCTGGATGGACTGTGGTCTCACTGGCCACCTGGCTGGATGGACTGTGGTCTCACTGGCCACCTGGCTGGATGGACTGTGGTCTCACTGGCCACCTGGCTGGATGGACTGTGGTCTCACTGGCCACCTGGCTGGATGGACTGTGGTCTCACTTGCCACCTGGCTGGATGACTGTGGTCTCACTGGCCACCTGCTGGATGGACTGTGGTCTCACTGGCACCTGGCTGGATGGACTGCGGTCTCACTGGCCACCTGGCTGGATGGACTGTGGTCTCACTGGCCACCTGGCTGGATGGACTGTGGTCTCACTTGCCACCTGGCTGGATGGACTGTGGTCTCACTGGCCACCTGGCTGGATGGACTGTGGTCTCACTGGCCACCTGGCTGGATGGACTGTGGTCTCACTGGCCACCTGGCTGGATGGACTGTGGTCTCACTGGCCACCTGGCTGGATGGACTGTGGTCTCACTGGCCACCTGGCTGGATGGACTGTGGTCTCACTGGCCACCTGGCTGGATGGACTGTGGTCTCACTGGCCACCTGGCTGGATGGACTGTGGTCTCACTGCCACCTGGCTGGATGGACTGTGGTCTCACTGGCCACCTGGCTGGATGGACTGTGGTCTCACTGGCCACCTGGCTGGATGGACTGTGGTCTCACTGGCCACCTGGCTGGATGGACTGTGGTCTCACTGGCCACCTGGCTGGATGGACTGTGGTCTCACTGGCCACCTGGCTGGATGGACTGTGGTCTCACTGGCCACCTGGCTGGATGGACTGTGGTCTCACTGGCCACCTGGCTGGATGGACTGTGGTCTCACTGGCCACCTGGCTGGATGGACTGTGGTCTCACTGGCCACCTGGCTGGATGAATCCACCTCACTGACCATTTGGCTGAACTTGACAATGTTCTTTTGATTATATATGTAAGGCATCAATACAATACACACACATACACTCGTGTACAATTACCTATCCAACAATGTCGCCAACAAACCGTTATAAACATCTCAAGTTTATGCATTCCTTCACACACGGATTTCCAGGAGTTGTGGCATTTTGCTGCACTTGAGATGTGCCAAGCTAAGTAAACTCGCCGTCACCCATAGATATAAAGGCTTGTCCTTTACAGGTGCCAGTGCCACATAAAATGCACTCATGCCAGTGGCGTGTATACTGCACCCAGCTCACTCTGTAAAGTGGTTGGCGTGTTAGGAAGGGTATCCCAGCCAGAGAAACCATGCCACAACAGACAATTGAAGTCTGGACAGTTCCCAGGCTGACCCTCTCCAGTCAAACCGTCCAACCCATGCCAGCATGGAAAACATGTTAAATGATGATGATGATGATGATGATATCATTACCGTTTTACAAAAATGGCAGTGAGCTAGCCTAATTGTTGGTACACCAGATGAAATGCTTCTTTTAGCTGATTATGTTCTGAGTTCAAATTTTGCTGAAATCAATTTTGATTTTTATCCTTTCAAGGTTGGTAAGATAAAGTACCAGCTGAATACTGAGGTTCATGTAATCGACTGACCCCTTCTCGCAAGACAATTTCTGACTTTATGTGAGAAAGAATTAAGTCTTGTCAAAGTCAACTTTTCCTGTCACCGTCCCATGGTCAATATAATTGACTAATTACTATCTTACCACTACCCCCACCCCCACCCGAAATTTGAAGCATAGAATGTATCTTGTTTCAGTCTTCAGACTGCAGCCATGCTGGGGCACCACCTTGATGAACTTTTAGTTGAGCAACTCGACCTTTTTTCTTTGTAAAGCCTGGTACTTATTCTGTCAGTCTCTTTGCTGAACCGCTAAGTTACCAGGATGCAAACACACCAGCATCACTTGTCAGGTGGTCATGGGGGACAGACACAGACATATGCACTCATCGATATAAATCTAAATTAAAGTAATCCCTCACCATTTCACAATTTATTATTTAAGTTTACGTTGATTCCTTCTTGGTGTTGTTTTGCATTTATAATAAAACTAGCAGTATCGCCTGGCGTTGCTCGGGTTTGTAAGGGAAATAACTATATAAGCATTTTTAGAGATGTAAAGTATAATAGCCATCTCAATATGGCTAACCACAAAGGGGGGTGTTACTGTAGCTTTTTACGTTCTGAGATTTAATAATACATTTTTAGAGAGTTACTTCCCTTATATAATAGCAGAAAAATTCATTACAAATGGGAAAAAATGATGGTAAATATTTTTTTAAATCGTAGACGCGCGCTAATACCCAGAAGGGCTCGATATGAATCACGACTATAAGATACCCACTTTTGGTTACACTGCACTGCAAAATGTGGGAGTAGTTAGGAATCTAAATCGTAGGAGACAGACACACAACTTGACTTTTATATATAAAGATAAATATATACAAATCATAAAATTAATAAAAAAATATACAGTACTGTTTCTACTTCACGGATTTTCACCTATTTGCAGTGGGGGTGGGGGGTGGAACATAGCACTTGCAATAGTCGAGAGATTACTGTATATACACTGCAGGCTTCTTTCAGTTTCCATCTACCAAATTCACTCACAAGACTTTGGTTTACCCAAGACACTTGCCTAAAGTATCATGCAGTGGGCCTGAACCCAGAACCGTGTGATTGGGAAGCAAACTTCTTACCACACAGCCACACCTGTGCCTATATTAAGTAATGCGATAAATATTGGACAGGTGTTGATCGGATTCCGCTCCTCTTCCTCTTCTTCCAAAATTTGTTGCTTTTTACAATTGTCTCACTTTTTTTTTCCCTATTTCTGTATTTTTTTAAAATTCAAGCTAAAATTAATGAAATGTGTTTGTTATCGTCAGGTAAACATCCTGTCTCTGCTTTGGTTGAACTAAGCAACAAATTAAAGTGGGGTGCTCCGATATTCCAGCAGATTGAAGAGAGGGGCCCCGACCACAAAAAGACTTTTAAATACAAGGTAAGCATCCTCCTTATATTCACTACCATCACCACCACCCACCCTACCACATCATCATCATCATCATCAACCGTGCATATACATAAATCTATTTCTGTGTTCCCTTTTAGGGTATACGAAATCTCTACTAACCCCCTCCTCCCCATCCACCAATTTTTCTATTTATATTTCTTCGTTTCTTCTGTTGATTAATATTCACGGAACTTTAACAAAATCCCTCTCCCTCCCTCCCTCTCTCTCGCGAACACACTCTCTGCTCCTATTTGCTCTGTGATCTATCAGGGGGTACCCCTATTTGTCACTCAGCCTGCTAGAAATAGCAGCCAAATCTCAATTCACATCCTATTGTCTTGAGAAAAAAGCAAACCATTCAGCAATGTTTTCTTAGATACACTATCTAAATAATGATGGATGGTCATTGCTGGAATACCTTTGATCATAGGTCCGATGAAACAGGACTGACTTGTGACTGAACAACAACAACAATGACACATTGTATAATATAGTCTTAGATACACAATGTCTAAATAAGAGAGAATAGTCACAGCTGGAACATCTTTGATCCTAGATCTCCTGGATCAGGACTGACCTGGGGCTAAACCACACCATTACCAACGCCATCTGTTTCCTTGTGTTCAGTTTGCTGCCAATCATCTAAATCTGTGCTATTTTGTAATTACCATATTTGCTGCTGGTGTTGAACCCTGCCTCCCCTGTTTTATAAGTATATTTTGTGGAAAAGTTCTGTTTCATTATACACTTAGTGAAAGACATTTAAGTTTTGTGGGGGGAAAAGGTGTGATTTTGTGCTGTAAATACAATACTCTGACAGTTTACTGGAATAAAGTATGAAACCATACATTTATCATTAGTAAACTACATCAACACAAGTTCCGTATTTCAATTTTCACCTTGTTTTAAATCCCCCGTACAGGTGATAATATTTTGGCCAAGAGAATTGTCACACAGGATGTAAAAGCCTTTATTTCTGGCCATGTCCCGTGTGGGGTTTGCTGTTAAACCATTCATTACAAATAGGTGATCAAGGGATGAGAATTTAACATTCCTTTCATCTTTCTAGGAGAATTTTTCAATTAGTTTTCTAAAGGCAACACAGGTATTAAATAATGTAAGATGCATATCAGGTGTGGCTTTTATATATGCTGGAGATGGAGGTATAATGAGATGATGTGGCTTCCCCACATAAATTATTGACATACTAAGCAATTTTTCATGACTTAAGGGTAAAAGGATTAAGACCCCTTCTGGTCGTGAATGACCATCGGATTGCACCTAGAAAGTTCCCCTCCAAGGTACAAGTCCAGGCAAGGTTGTTTTCTGGAAGGCCAGCAACCACCCATGCATACCAGCACCCCACTCTCCACACCACCAATGTTATCCAAGGGAAAGGCAAAGGGGCCGATACAGCTTGGCACCAGTTGGGTGAACTGGAGCAACATGAAATGAAATGTCTTGCTCAAGAATACAGCACACACAGCCTGGTACGGGAATCGAACTCACAGCCTCATGATTGTGAGCTTGATGCTCTAGCTACTGGGCCATGCAGCTTCAAGTTAGCACTAACAGGTTATTTTATTATTGTGCCTAGTGGACCCGTGGCCGTCCAGCACCTTAATCTATAAAACTCCGTCTCCCATCTGCAATGGACTCAGGACAATCTTTTGATACATTAAAAAACATAAAAAAAGCCCATCTTGTATTAACCAGCAAACCATGCTAAAACCACTTTCTGTTGTTTCGTGATAGTAAAACCGTTTTCCTTTTTGTATTCTTCTTCTTTCAGGTTTCTGTCAACAACATCACATACCAACCGACCACTTCGAGCAACAGCAAGAAGACAGGCCGTGCCAAAGCCGCTATTGTTTGTCTTCACAATCTCGGCTTGCTGCCCAAAGAATTCTCAGTATAATAGTCTCCTTAGATCTATCCCCCACCCCCCACAACTCCAACTCCAACTTTCTTATTTTCCATGCAAAAAATGTTTCAGTTATTTCTTTCTGTTTGTTAAACTACAAGAACAGCAACAAACTGCTATTACTACTTCTACTACTACTACGACAACAGTAACAAGAACAATAATATAGCTGAGCTGATTACAACACTACCACCACCACCACCACTACCACCACCACCACCACCATCTGACAGTAATCTTCCTTTCCGTATGATTTTAGGGGTTTTTTTTTTCTTTCTCCTTCTCCTGTTAATTACTTCACCGCATTTAGTAACCTTGGTGAAGGGACTCAGTTGGTATATATTTATATATAAATATATATATATATACACACACATATATTCACACACATATATACTTGCACATATATACAATATACATGTATTTGCAGACAGACAGACAGACAGACATATATGTATATATATTCACACATATTTACATGTAACACGTATATGTGTGTGTGTGTGAAATAGATGTGTGTGTTCATGTATAAGTGTGTGTGTGTATGTGTGTGTGTGTATATATATATGTATGTATATATATTTGAGAGTTAGAAACAAATTTTGTATTTAATTACACAAAAACATTGAAAAGTCTTTAAATATTTCTTTTGTTTCTTTGTTTACATTTTTTTTTCTTTTCATTTGAAACCATAAAAAAAAAGGAAAAAAAAACCAAAACATGCCCACCCCCCACAAAAATTGGATTTTGACAAGTCACCGTTTCCTCTAGTTTAAATCTGAGAGCTTGACCTATTCTGTGGAGATTTAAGCTGTAGTTGATCACTTGCAACTCTAAGCACCAAACGATGATCATGCAAGAAAAGACGTAATTTCACAACAAAAAACTATATTGTATTCGCTTGTGTTTTTTTTTTATTTATAAATGTCCTCTGGTTGAAATAAAATCTATGCTTATATAATTATAGACACTCAATTGCTTTCATTTTTTACTTCTCTGCGTTGCGTGGTAAGAGGTTTGTTCCTCAACCACATCGGTCGAGAGTCAGTTCCACTGCATGGACCCTTGGCCAACTGTTTTACAGCCACGGAGGCTTGTGAGTGGGTTTGGTGGACAGAAACTGAGAGAAGCCCATTGTGTGTGTGTGTGTGTGTGAGAGACCTGTCGAGCCAAGTGAAATCATAGTCCTGGCTGATGCTAGTGGCACGTAACTGACACCCGTGCTGTTGGCACGTAACTGACACTCGTGCTGGTGGCACATAACTGACACTTGTCCTGGTGGCACGTAACTGACACTCGTGCTGGTGGCATGTAAAAAGCACCCATTACACTCTTATGGTGGTTGGTATTCGTATCCAGCCATAGAAACTCTGCCAAACCAGACTGGAGCCTGGTTCCACTCACTGACTTACCAGTTCCCCTCATGTGGAAAGCAGACGTTGAATGATGATGATGATGAATGGTGTTTGCCCTCCACTACTGCTTTACAAATGGTGTTGGTTTGTTTATATTTGTGTAACTTGTGGTTCAGCAAAAAAAGGCTGATAGAGAAGGTCCCAGGCCTTAAAAAATAAGTACTAAACTCTTCGAGGCAGTACCCCAGCATGGCCAAGTCCGATGACTGAAACAAAAGAGAAAAATATTTCTTGAAATTCATTGTCCTCACTTGATGTGTCAGAGGTTTCTCTGCTGGCAGAGGTTGGACAGCTTGCCAGAGGACTGCACCAAGCTCCAGTCACTACTTTGGCTTGGTTTCTACTGCTGGGTGCCATTCCTAACATCAGCCTTTTTACAGAATGTACTGGTTGCTTTCTACGTGGCCCCATCACCAGTAAGGTTGCCAAATAACTTGTAAAACTTGAAGGCAACTGAGGGTGAGGCTTGTAGTATTGAGGGAGTGCCTTTCTGTGAGGTTAAGGCATGATAGAGGAAAGGAAACACATGTCTTACTGTAAGGGAGGCTCATGGTTACCCTTGTTGGAAACGATAAAGGATGATAAAAATGTATCAGAGCATTCCTGACTCCTCATCGTCATTCTGCTTTATCTGATTTCCATGCTGGTATAAGTTGCATGGACCATCACAATCCAAGTCAGTTCTTACTCAGAATCACTGCTGACCAGCCAGAGATCAGAGAGCCACATCTTGTTCAGATGTTTCATGTTTGGCTTGGCTTATCTGGCTGGACATCCTTCATGTTGCCAACCATTACACACAACGTACTGAGTATGTTTTTCTCCTGGCACCAGCACTAAAAGAGGTCATTATGCCCTCAACAAGACGACACTTAAGACTCCTCGACATCTGGATTACAATCCATAAAACTGAATTCAGTAGCTTACAGACATTGAGTGGTTCCACAAGGTTTAGGTTCCTTTCATTTTGTCTTCCAATATATTTACCCCCATGTAGGGCAGCGAGCTGGCAAAATTGTTAGCAGACATGGGTTGTGTTCCTCAGGATTGTTTTGTGTTGGGAATTTGATTAATGAGAAGGTTAATAGTAGAAGATCGTTTTCATGTGCAGGAATAATCTTTATATATAAAAGAGAAGTTGTGTGTCTGTCTCCTACGATTTAGATTCCTAACTACTCCCACATTTTGCGGTGCAGTTTAACCAAAACCAGGTATCTTATAGTCGTGATTCATATCGAGCCCGTCTGGGTATTAGCGCGCGTCTACGATGAGTCTACGATTTTAAAAATAATTTACCATCATTTTTTTCCATTTTAATGCATTTTTTCGCTCTTATATAAGGGAAGTAACTCTCTAAAAATGTCTACGATGAGTCAACGATTTTACCATCATTTTTTTTCCATTTTTAATGCATTTTTTTGCTATTTTTTGGCTATAACTTTCTAAAAATGCTTTATAGTTATTTCCCTTACAAACCCGAGCAACGCCGGGCGATACTGCTAGTTAATTATAATCCTATGATGAGGTTACTATTACTTGTATTATGTATTTGTAACATAGGAGTTCCTTCTTTAATGTTCAGAGTTCAAATCCCACTGAGGCCGACTTTGCCTTTTATCCCTTTTGGTTTTTACAAAATAAGTACCAGCTGAGCATTGGGGGGGTCAATGTGACTTAACCCCTCCCCTAAAATTGCTGACCTTGTGTCAAAATTTAGATGCAATATGCTTATCCCTTATCAAATTTGTTCCTCTCTCATCTGTTTTTTCTTTTTGTTTTTTTTTTATTTGATAAGACTTGACCGTGAAAGGACAATTTGATTATATATAGGCGACTGTCTGCATGCTTTTCGTTTAGGCCCAAATCGATCTATTTAAGATCAAAGACACTCTCGCCAAACCTTCCTGTCTATTATTACTCCAAACTGTGTATCTAAAGCCATTTAACAGTGGTGTCCTATTCCCAAAATGCTTGTATCTGATATAAAGGAGATTTGGCTATTCATAAAAAACCACACAGTCCCACATTGGTTCAGTCTAATCAGTAACAGATAACCAGATCAATGTGGTTTAATCTCGGACCAAATTCCTCCTAGCTGTCCGTAATATGGACGAGAACTGACAGGGGAGATAACGTTTGAAGTATGAGTTACTTCCCTTGGATTATGGTTTTCACTCCAAATGTTTTCCTTTCATAATTTTATTGATATCCAAGGCGGAGAGCTGGCAAAGTCGTTAGCACGCTGGACGATATGCTTGCCGGTATTTCGCCCGTCGCTACGTTCTGAGTTCAAATTCCGCCGTGGTATTTTCCTTTCATCCTTTCGGGGTCGATAACTTAAGTTCCAATAAAATTCTGAGGTGGATGTAATCGACTAGTGCCCCTCCCCCCAAAACTTCAGGTCCTGTGCCTATAATATAAAGGGTAATTCTATTGATATCTAGAATGTGTTGGTAGGTCTATACCGTATGAGTCTGGCCAGTATTTCGCTGATGCTTTAACAGCTTCGAAGAGAGGAACATTAAAGTCGGATTCCGAACGTAAAGAGTTCTGAATAAATCCTCAATGCATGTATACGATGTGCCAACGACTTTGTACCTTTGTAGCGTTTAGATGAAGGTTGGCAAGGTTACGGGTGGATATTCACGAAACCTAGTTTTTATTAGCTCTGTGGTAAGAAGTTTGTATGTATATATATATATATATATATATATATATATATATAAATTTAAAATGAGGGTGAGAAATTAGATATTAATTTAATTAACATCGATTTCACACCAGTGGTCTAGCAGAACATTTCTTAGTGGTAAGACCATAGCGGATCTATTTCTAGCATAAGGGTGTCCACATAGTGACTTCCTCTAATATGTGTATATATATATATATAATTCAGTTGGAGGTTATGTTGGGCTCTTAAACGAATGGTGTCATCCGAGGAAATACTGGTTCGATACCTAATACTTTGGGGGAATTGATTTTCCTTAAAATAATAGATTTGTATATGAACTGTAGTTTATATTCAAGCAAAAGAAAAAAAGAAGAAAATGGAGATTTTGAATTTAATATTCAATTAACTTCACTGTGCTTAATTGAGACAGGTGTAAGGGATAATGATATCGCTTTGTTGCTAATCAGAAATTCTTAACTTCAAAATCTCCATTTTCTTTGCGGCCCATGCTGGAGCACCGCCTTTAGTCGAGCAAATCGACCCCCAGAACTTATTCTTTATAAGCTTTGCACTTATTCTATCGGTCTCTTTTGCCGAACTGCTAAGTTACGGGGACCGTAAACACACCAACACCGGTTGTCAAGCGATGGTGGGGGGACAAGCACAGACACACACACAAAAATATTATATATATATATATATATATATATATATATATACATATATATATATATATGTATGTATGTATGACGGGCTTCTTTCAGTTTCCGTCCACCAAATCCACTCACAAGGCTTTGGTCGGCCCGAGGCTATAGTAGAAGATACCTTCCCAAGGTGCCACGTAGTAGAACTGAACCTGAAACTATATATATATATATATATAAATTTTTTTTATTATATTAAATTAGAGATAAAACCACTATTAGGCAAATCAAACAGTGAAAATCATAAGCCAATACATAGAAGTAAAATTAATTTTAAAAAATATAAAATTCCAAATTAAAATATTTAAATTAAAGTTAAAATTTAAAAAATTATTTAAATAATTTAAACTTATAATTTTTAATATATATATATATATATATATATATTATATATATATATATATATATATATATATATTTATTATTATTATTATTTTATTTTATTTTATTTATTTATCTTTTTTTATTTTATTTAATTTTTTTTTTAATATTTAACTATCAAAAAGTATTAAAAGTTTAGACTCAACCTACTTTGCTTTGCCGTTTCTATGTATTCTGGGACTTATCTAACCCAAGGGTTCAGCCGAATGAAACTCAGGCTATGATACGAGAACTCATCGCTATTACATTTTTTGCCGTCGTTATATGTGTTTGTGTGTGTGTAATATCGTGTGTACACGTCATTTCTCAACTTTGTTACTTTTAGGAAATGTATCCATGACGACGGAATCGCAGCATAAAAATATCTTTATTAATCTTGGATTTTTACTTTCATTGATGTTTTCTCACTTTATTTTATTTCTTTTTTTCCTCAAACCAAACAAATTATAATTCTTATCATTGAATGGAACCCTTAGCAACCTCTTCGAGACCTAGGATTCTGAGATACCTCATTTGGGAAACCCTAGTGGCGATCCTTCGGTATAGGTCTCCTGACTATCGGTATTAAGAGACAATGGTCATTCAGCCAAGCTTCTTTATCTATATCATGAAAGAAGGTTGTGTGGATGAATAATGTCGTCTACTAATACCGAAGGATTGCCACACTAGTTTTATCGCGTTTAATTCTATATTGACTCAAATATTCCCACGATGTGTTCCTGGGACGTGTATAATGAGGTGCTTTATTATGACATGTTACAAAGTAAATTCAAGATGGAACATTCCAGCAATTACTCCAACCACCTGTGGAACGCTTGTTAACTCCCCGCCGGATTCGGACTATTTTCAAACAGGAAGGATATTTTAGGAGTGACAAATGTTCTCCCAAAATCACCAATTCTTCCTAAATGACATTTGCGTGTTTGTGAAGAGAGAAGAGACAGAGACAGAGCTTATTGTCAAGGGAGATAACCGAGGAAGATTTTGTTGCTTAGCAACAAAGGTTTAATGACACTTTGATATTTCGTTTCCATTCATTTGTGAAACGATTGAAACAGTTTAATTTCTCTGATAATATTTGTCTTTAGAGTTTGTCTTTTCTTCCGCTATATCCCGTCACAGTCCGTTCTGTACCGTTTTTAATTCGTTACGTTCCGTTACACTCCGCTAGCAACTAGTAATATTCGTAAACAATATTTTATTTTATATCAGGTAAGAATATTTTCAAATATTTGCAGATTTTTTCTCTCCATGTATTTTGTGTTAAATTCTCTGCGAGGTTTCTAACAGAACTTCTCCAGCGTTTTCATATAAAGTCGAATGTACAACCTTCTGATTAAGTTCTCTTCGCAGACATGTGCTTCCTGTCGGGTTTGATCCGAATGGGTGGACCCTTGAGCAAGTGTATCACCACAAATTACGTACAAAATTTAGATGGCGAAAACTATGTGAAAGCCCATTGTGTGAGCGTGTATAATACACACAACCCAGACCTTGCTGAGACCAGATAGCAATTTGGTTTCCAAGTCAACAAGGCAGCTAATCCTAATGGAATTAACTGTGTTCTGGGAGAATGCGCAAGAAAGGAAGAGAGCTAAGTACCAAAAGTTGTTGAAGGACTGCCGAAAGAATGGTTTGCGTTATGTAAGACTCTCAGAAAAAACTTTAAAGAGATTGATTAAAGTAAATTTCATAGATTTCAAAACAAGAATTCACCTCGGTTACTTCCTTTGATTATAAATTTTGTCTGTCTTTCTTCTCTCTCACATACAATGCTGTTAATGAAGAATTGGTGATTATGGGAGAAAATTTGTCACTTCCAGAATATCTTACCTGTTTGTAAACAATCCAAATTTCGGCGGGGAGTTAAGCGTTTCACAAGTTCTGTGCTTGTTTGCAAGGAACACCTTCCTTCGTGGCTGCCTGCCAATCCCTTTCTTCCTCGGGGTCCCTGCGTGTAAACGTGAGGGTTTTGTATTCATCAGTGATCATTAATAACACAACTCAAATAAGTGGCACGACACTAAAATGACGAATAATAAAGAAAGATTTCAATATACGACTTGGTACTTAATGCAATTATCCCAGTTTCATAAGGCTATAACTTTGCGTAAGATGTGTGGAACCCTGGGCTTTATTGAAATGGGCAAAAGACCCATCACGAATAATATAGAGGATGGTGAGAAGAAAACATCGTGATGGCTCTGACTGATAAAGGACGGTCGATAGGTCAGTGAAATGCCGCTTGGACAGAGGCCCAGCTTTAATCCGCTTTGGTTGGGTCGCCAGAATGAGGATTTATGTTGCAAGTCCAGAATACAACATTGACGATATGCCCGAGGATTGTGACTGTGGAAGTGTGTTGAGCGCACTAAGGCTGCCCAGTGGGATACCAAATACATTTATTAAAATTTTGCAAGCTTACCACCAAAGAGACACTACTTTCTATCTTCCTCTCTGTCAAACACTTAATGCCCGACTCCGAAACATTAAATTCTTCATTAGACACAACAATCGAATGCCTCAACCCTTCATATTAACTAATTCTTACTGACAAAAACCATTTACCAGATTCTTAGGATTCCAAATTCTACCTTAACAAAAGTGACCGCTCCTTACTGATTTTCCCACCCGTTTTCATTTGTTTTTGCTTTTTAATGTGTCAGAAATTTGTAATATTTTGTAAATTGTACATTTTTAACCACCGTGGTGTTTGTTTGTTTTTGAGCGAAGGTAAAGAATACGCACACACGATGTTTAGGGTTAGGGTTACACCGAAAACGGGTGGTGTGCGTATTCTTTACCTCCGCCTATTTATGGTGTAAAAAAATATTGTTTTTATCTGAAAGACTGATTCTCGTGTAAAATATTGGAGGAAATATTCAGAAGAATTTGAGGTGAAAGACATTGAGTTGGGGAGGCGACGAAAGGCCTTTGACCAATTCTAAGGGAACGATTAAATAACCGATTCTTTAATTGATTATTCACAATTGTTTCAAAGTTCCTTTTTCTCTCATTTCCTTCTGGAAAGAAGGAAAGAAAACGGTTATATTTTTCTTTTCTTCCCAACACACAATGACAGGACATTGTTTTATCGGTCCCCCATTACGTGTCCTCATAGATTCATTTGGTCGTGTGACACAACGTGACATCCATTCTTTCCTGCAGGAGTGGCTGTGTGGTAAGTAGCTTGCTTACCAACCACATGGTTCCCGGTTCAGTCCCACTGCGTGGCACCCTGGGCAAGTGTCTTCTACTATAGTCTCGGACCGACCAAAGGCTTGTGAGTGGATTTGGTAGACGGAAACTGAAAGAAGCCCATCGTGTATATGTATATATATATATATATTATGTGTGTGTGTATTTGTGTATGTCTGTGTTTGTCCACCCCCACCCCCAACATCGCTTGACAACCGATGCTGGTATGTTTACGTAACTTAGCAGTTCGGCAAAAAGGAAACCGATAGAATAAGTACGAGGCTTGCAAAGAATAAGACCTGTGGTCGATTTGCTCGACTAAAAGCAGTCAAAGAGTAAAAGAATGAAAGAATATATATGTATATATACGTACGTATTTAAGTTCGAACGTACTTACGTGGGTGCGTACGTACCTACGTGTGTAGACACAAACTTCAAATCTGTGACGTGTTTTAACTTCTAAATGCAATTTCACTCTAGTTTACCTTGAACAAAAAATTCTCGCTTAAGGTAAGAGTTGTAAATACACCGTTAATCAGCTCGGCAGCACCCTCTGCTCCACCCATTGATGCATTTCTGGGTCTTAATGCTGTCTTCAGTTGGAGATAGGAAATAGAAATTACCCTGAGCTGATTAGAAAGCGAGAATTTTATAAGGAATCCGAGTGACTGATTTGTGGTCCTACACGACCCAGTCTAAATAGATGCATTAAATATTGGTGCGAAGCGGAGTTTGAGACCCGTTAACGAAAACAAAAACCAGTCTACTAGGTGTAAAAAAAAATGTGTAGAAAAGGAATATGAACAAAAAAACGAACGCGGAGGGGGTGGGGAACTTTCGGAAAATTCACAAGATCCGGTTTGATATATAACAATGAAATTTTATAGAAATGGCACAAATTACGATTATAAAGAAATCTGTGGGGGAAATATTTTCCGAATGGGTGGGGAGAGGATTGTCACAAGTTCACAGGATCCGTTTTTTCCCTCATAACTTTCAGGGTCTAGTTTAGCGCCCATTCATCAAAACGAAAAAAAAAACAATCTAATAGGTGTAAAAAAAAATGTATAGAAAACGAATATGAAAAAAAAAATTTGCAGAAGAACGTGGAAAGCAGACAAATTATACCTTTCCTTCTTGAATCGTTGCCGACAACTAATTACCAACCAAAACGATGGTATGTACATGTAGGTTTGCGCTAATTTTTGCTTTCATATTCGTTTTCTACACGTTTTTTTTTACACCTATTAGACTGGGGGGGGGTTTTTTCGTTTTAGTGAGTAGGCGCTAAACTAGATCCTGAAAGTTATGAGGGGAAAAACGGATCGTGTGAACTTTCCGACAGTCCTCTCCCCAGCCCTTCGGAAAAACATTTTCCCCACAAATTTCTTTATAATCGTAATTTATGTTGTTTGAAGGGTGTTCTGTAAAATTTCATCACTATATATCAATTTTCATTAAAGTCATGAGGAAAAAAAACTGGATCGTGTGAATTTTCCAACAGTCCTCTCCCCACACCTTCGGAAAAACATTTTCCCCACAAATTTCTTTATAATCGTAATTTGTGCCGTTTGAACGGTATTTCTATAAAAATTTCGCTAATATATATCCATTTTGCTGAAAGTTATGAGGGGGAAATCGGATCTTGGGAATTTTCCGAATGTTCTCTCCCCACCCTCACCCCGTTCGTTTGCGCAATTTTTTTTCAATATTCGTTTTCTACACATTTTTTACACCTAGTTTACGTTAAGGGGTCTCAAACTCTGTGCGTGTATTGATGTTCCTGTAACTTAATGGTTTGACAAATGGTGACTGATAAAGTACCAGGTTTTTAAAAACATAACTGCTGGAGGAAATTTGGCAAAAAAGTACTCCAGCATGGCCACAGTCCAAAGCCTGACCCAAGTAAAAGATGAGTGTGTGTGTCTTCTCAGCTCTGGCTGGTGCTTTTAAAACCATACTTGCTGCGCAGCCGCCGTCTTAATAACACCAAAACAACCAAAGATGTCGCCATTCCTAAATATCTTCCTCACTTCCTCCTCTTCGTCTCCATTCAATTTCCAATTCACTTCGATCATTTCTGAGTTGCCTCCCTTGCCTTTATAAACTAGAATTTAACAATAATCGCCCGTATTTTCTCTTTGTAATATTAATTAATGAAACAAATTTGTCGCTGATTACATCACCTACGTCGGCTAACGTTTAATTACAATATGTTTTTATGTAAATTAATTATATAAACCTGCCGTATTATTGAGACTCCTCAATAATTCGATCAGTCTCTTTTGCTTCCCTTATTAAAACTTGGGATTATCACCCTGGATTGCCATTGCTTTGGTGCCTTTCCAGAAGCCCAAGCCATTGGAATCAATCAGAGAATCTCTTCTCTATTTAACACTTTTAACCATCTCAGGCTCAATTCTACCTTCCCCCAGCAGCCTCGCCACATTTCATTGCCTCGGTGAGGCTAGTTTTTACCCCTTGAGGCTCCTTGTGTCTACCCTCTTTTACTCTTTTACTTGTTTCAGTTATTTGACTGCGGCCATGCTGGAGCACCGCCTTTAGTCGAGCAAATCGACCCCGCGACTTATTCTTTGTATGCCCAGTACTTATTCTATCTGTCTCTTTTGCCAAACCGCTAAGTGACGGGGACGTAAACACACCAGCATCAGTTGTCAAGCAATGCTAGGGGGACAAACACAGACACACAAACATATACATACGCATACATACATATATATATATATATATATATATATATATATATATATATATATATATATATATATATATATATACGACAGGCTTCTTTCAGTTTCCGTCTACCAAATCCACTCACAAGGCATTGGTCGGCCCGAGGCTATAGCAGAAGACACTTGCCCAAGATGCCACGCAGTGGGACTGAACCCAGAACCATGTGGTTGGTAGGCAAGCTACTTACCACACAGCCACTCCTGCCAAAAGTTTTTATTTAAGAGATCAACCAATTAGTCTCTCTCTCTCTCTCTCTCTCTCCACCTTCCAAGGATGGTCTTGTCTGGAGAGAGAAGAACTCCAGTTGAGTTCTTAATGGCAGGTGTGGCAGAGGGCTTCTTCTTGTGAAGTTGACAGATGGTCTGCCAGAATGCCTTGTTGGTCAGTCTAAAGCTAGAGTCCAGCTGAACCTCAAGATCTTCCCATGGCTCAACTCCAGATGTTTTTCCTGTCTCTGCTGCAGCTTCTCATGCTTCAATGTGCAATTGAGGGCAACTGTGAATATAAGTGGCCAAAGTAGGGTTCCCATGAAGAATCTCTGCAATAACATTATTCAACAGGTTGTGTTGGTTGGAGATCAGGGAGTGTGTGCCCCGGGGTCAAGTCATTGCTTCCCTGCATTGAGAGGCTACAGATCCATTACTGCTGCTGACATGTGATTAGAATGTGACAGGAAAGGGTCAGCAGATGCTTTCTTCAAGCCAAGCCAACCAACAGGGTTTTCTAGGGGTAGACTGAGATGAGTTGGTTGGCTAATACCCAGGGTGTCAGTTGGTCACAGCTGGGGATCCAGTAGGAAAGTCCAATGATGGATGCTTCCGGTAGGAGGAAGAGGTGCTAGAGGACTCTACTCCAATAATCTTCACAGGAATAGTGGGAGGTGAAGAAGATGGGTGGACGGATGGAATGAATTCTAATTAATTATAAATGTCTTTAGTTTCAGGAGAACTCCCTTTGTTGATTTGGTGATCCGACATGTCTAAAACAATCTTGTCACCAAACGGTGAATCGAAAGTGATAACAGTTCGACGTACAGAATCTATTGATATCCCAAACATCTTCAAACTTATTGATCAGAATACAGAGAAATATTTTGGGAAACTCAATGTTTTTAATTTCATGTAAGAAGTTCCTGTTTTTTTTTATTATATTTAGCTTTGTGTGTGTGTGTGTGTGTGTGTGTGCATGCATGTGTGTGTGTGTTTCTTTCTCTCTTTGCCTAAAATTATGTCTACTTTGCTTTTATTTTCAACCTTTTTTCTTTCCATTTGCTTTGTAGAGAGAAAGCTGTTTTTTCCATCTGTTTGGTTGACGAAGATGACGAGATATATGGACATGCAACATTTTTTGATTTCCCTAATATTGACGGCGTGGACCCAGCCAGCTGGGAAGACTGGTTGTCTGCGGCGTCCGAATCAAGTTACACACCATTGAACACTCTCTTTATCGGTCTTTTTGCATCGAAAAAGGAATACATGAGAGGCTGCATGCGTGAAATCTTACACACAATGTTTATAGCTGTGCCTGATGTCCATTACTGCTTTCTGGTCCTGCCAGAAAATGTCTCCCTTGGTGAGTGTCACTGGCCATCATCCATTTGTTTTGTCCCTTTCCTTTGCTCCTGGACTGCTTAGGGCTTTTTCTGTCCTTCATTAAACTAAACCATGCTACATGTTAGAGCCATGAAGGAAGACAAGACTTGTTACTACTGTTTGCCAGTGAGTTCCGAGTCTGTGGAGTAGTGATGTCTCACTTTCCCAGTGGCTTCACTCACCGCCTCCAACAATGATGCACATTGAAGAGAAGGTGAATGGGGCCAAAATGAAACTTAATTATATTGACTAAGGTAATAGTGATGATGATGGCGGCGGTGTGGTGATGGTGGTGGTGGAGGTGCTGCTGCTGCTGATGATGATGATGATGATGATGGTTGTCATGCTGATGATGGCGGTGCTGCTGATGGTGATGATGATGATAGATCTCATGATAATGAGGAGGGGGAAGTAGACAGTGTTGATGATGAGGAGGAGGAGGAAGAGGAATGGGATGCAGAGGAGGAAGAGTAGGATGGTTTGGATGATGATGAAGAGGAGGAGAACAAGGAACATGTTGATGATGGTGGTGATGTGATGTGCTACTAATCAATTTCAACTAATTAAACTCTGTGATTAATTGTTACCATTATCATCTGTTAATTATAGATAATTCTTTTGTGAACATCTTCAGGAACATTGCTCAACTCCAGCAATCGGTCGGAGACAAATACTTCTCCATCTTCTTGAGTGAACGCTACATGTTTGAACCCATGTTGCACATAAGGAATGCCAGGTAATACTTGTTGCTGTTGTGATATTTGTGGTGGTGGTGGTGGTGGTGGTATGGATGGTGGTGGTGGTCTTTTTGTTGCTGTTCTGGTGGTAGTAGTGATTGTTGTTGTTGTTGCTGAGCAGGGAAAGGCAGCTTCTTCATGACCTTCATGTGTTTTGTTTTGCTTTTTTTGTTTTTAACCAAAGGGCAGCCCCAGTCCAACTGAGTAGTCTAGCCATGACCATCCTGTCTGGTCTCAGATAGTCATTATCCTCAATATGGCTTTCCTTTATTTTTTCAGGTTCTGAGTTCAAATTCTTCCAGGGTCAGTCTTGCCTTTCATCATCTTTTCGGGGTTGATAAAATAAGTACCAGTGGTGTACTGGGGTCAACGTAATCCACTAACCCCATCTCCCTAAACTTGTTTGCCTTTTAGCAAAATTTGAAACCGATATGCCTTTCCTTTTTAATGATGATTAGGAGAGAGGGATGTGATTTGAGCAAGATTTGGCTGTTATTTCTAGCAGCTTGTGCTCCTCTGTTGACCTGCCATAAATTTTGCAAAAGTTATTTGGTCATGAATGGAGGTCCAGTGGAAAATATCTGCATGTGGCTGTGTGTATGCGTGTGTGCATGCATGTGTGTGTGTGTGTGTGTGTGTGTGCCAGTGTGCATCTTTTGTGAATGTGTGTTTGTGTGTATGCTTGTGTGTGTATGTGTGCATGTATGTGTCTATGTGACTGTGAGCACATGTGGCCATGTGTGTGTGTGTGAATGTGTTAGTGGATATGTTTGTGTGTGTGTGAAAATAATATTCTTCCCCTACCTTTCAACATGACCCCCATCACTACCACCAGGAAACACAATCCAAAAACAAAAGTATGGGGTGCATATAAAAACTAAGGGCCATTCCTTATTTTTCAGGGTAGAAGACACAGATGAGCTGACACCCCTCTTTGACTCCCTAAACAACACCCTACAGGCTGTTTATGGGGATTATTATTTGGCTGAGCTGATTGAGTCCCAGAATGATGAGATGCAATGCATTGTGGCTGAGGTAAGTGGTTTTCTCTTTGTAATAATAATAATAATAATAATAATACTCCTTTCTACTACAGCAGGGCTTCCCAAACTTTTTCAGGCTGCCACCCACTTGGCACTCCGGCCATATTCCTGGCACCACCAACCTCTACTCGCCACCAGAAACATAGACTTTCGAAACAATTGCAATTCACAAATAAAACTTGGCCTAATTAACCCTTTATTCTGTTGTTCTTACATCCATTGCCCCCTTTTGGCCACCACATTATCACCCCCACTTTCCTTCAGAGCCCCTCTCTAGATCTTTCCAAGGCCCTCCGGGAGGCAGTGCCACCCACTTTGGGAACCACTGTACTATAGGCATAAGGTCTGAAATTCTGTGGGAGGGGATAAGTCAATTACATAGACCCCAGTGTTCAACTTGTACTTATTTTAACAATTCTGAAAGGACGAAAGGCAAAGCAGGTCAACAGAGGAGCACAAGCTGCTAGAAATAACAGCCAAATCTTGCTCAAATCACATCCCTCTCTCCTAATCATCATTAAAAAGGAAAGGCATATTGGTTTCAAATTTTGCTAAAAGGCCAACAAGTTTAGGGAGATGGGGTTAGTGGATTACGTTGACCCCAGTACACCACTGGTACTTATTTTATCAACCCCGAAAAGGCAGATGAAATGCCACTAAGCATTTTGTCCCGTCCACTAACAATTCTGCCAACTCAATGAACTTATTGTATATACAGTGCTCAGGTGCACCACAGCTCATCAGAAAAGGTAGCCAAACGTGCATGAACAGGACATAGAATAATACACAAGAAGAGAACGGTGAAGGAATCATTGAAAAGAAGAGATGAGGACATCAAGTGTTCTGTTGGCGAATTTCAGGAAGCATGGAATATTTAAAGGATGTAGTCTCGTGACAGCTAACAACTGATGCGAGTAGTTTATTCCATGCTTCAGCAATTCTGAACATGAAAAAATGTTTCTGAAAGTCATGGGTGCTGTGATGATTTTTGATTCTATAAGCATGTCTGTAAATGTTTGTCATATGGAATTCAAAAAGGTGCCCAAGGTTGTTGTTGGAAAGATGATGGATAATCTTGTGGGTGTCTACCAAGTCAGTTGCCAAATGTCAATGTTTCAATGTGTCCATGTCCATGGAAGCAAGACATTCAGGGCATGGTAGATGCCTGATGGCAGATAGTGTCTGGTTGCACGTTTCTAAACAGTTTCCAGGAGATTGATTCGCAGAGCAAGACAAGGGTTCCAGATTAGTGATGCAAACTCCAAGTGTGGGTGTCCCATAGATGTCATAAGGCTTACCAAAAGGTGTCGGTAGTGGAACAGGACTCATGGGGTCAGAGTTAAAACCTGTTCTCCTGCCTCATTTCATGTTTGTCAATTTGTTTTGTAATTTGTGTTGCCATCCGATTTTCCATTCGATTTCGTTGTAAAATTTTATATTTCATTTTGTATGTCTGGCCCCAAATCAGGCCATATTGTCCCCTCTATGTTGGCCCCGTGTGGGCAATAAAGAAACAAGTTGTAAATAGATAGTTGGAGAACAGTTGACAAAGGTCTTATTGAGTGATGCTAGGACACCCTTGGTCTTCTTGACAATTTTAGAAATGTAATGTGTCCAACACAAATCATTTAAACCGCCTCCTCGTCCTCCTCAACACTGATCCAGCCATTCCAGAAATGAGCTGAATGTTAAAGGGCATGTGTGGTCTTCCTTTAATTAAGGCAATAAGATGGGATTTCAGAGAGGCTTGACTTATTTCTAGCCGATCAAGTCATCTCATTGAGACTGCCTTGTCGGAATCTGGTAGTGGTGGGGGAAGATGGAATGTAATCTCATAATGGTGGTGGTGGTGGTGGCAGTGGTGGTAGTGACAGTTGTGGGGGTGTCTTGCTGTTTTGTAACCCCAGGTCAGACCTAACTGAGTAAGCCTATGATGAAAGATATTCCAGCCATGACTTCTCCAATTGTCTTGAAAATCTATGACTACATTGATCAATATTGTCTTCAGACAAGAAGATTTCATTTGAGGGAGATTCGGCTTCTATTTCCAGCAGATTGAGGTGACCTTGCAGGAGATTTCTTTGCTGGTTTGTTACAGGGAAAATAATAATCGTATTTAGGGGTGGGGAGAATAGCAGTGGGGCCAGTGATGTTGATAGTGGTGATGGTGATGATGAGAATATATATATATATATATATTTTATTCTTTTACTTGTTTCAGTCATTTGACTGTGGCCATGCTAGAGCATAGCCTTTAATTGAGCAAATCAACCCCAGGACTTATTCTTTGTAAGCCTAATACTTATTCTATCAGTTCTTTTGCCGAACTGCTGAGTTACAGGGATGTAAACACACCAACATCGGTTGTCAAGCGATAGTGGGGGGACAAACACAGATGCACAAATACACACATATACGAAGGGCTTCTTTCAGTTTCCATCTACCAAATCCACTCACAAGGCTTTGGTCAGCCCAAAGCTATAATAGAAGACACTTGCCCAGCGTGCCATGCAGTGGGACTGAACCCGGAAACGTGGTTGGTAAGCAAGCTACTGACCGCCCAGTCACTCTTGTGCCTATATCCATACATATAATGAACTTGTAGTATGCCATACACCAGGGATGAGGGTGTGAAAGTCATGTTGTTGTAATTTGTTGCTGTTGTTGTTGCCATTATGCCGTCTTCATTGTTCATTTGCTCCGTTACTGCATTCTCACACACACACTCTATCAGTGAACCCTGCCTTCTCATCCATTCTGATTTTAATTAAACCCACAGGTTAATGATTACGCTGTCGGTTTAATGAGTATCAACAGCAACGTTGATGTGGAATTCTTGAATAACAGCTACGACCTGGAGGTGTTTCGTAGCCTGGAGCAGAAGAAAACTGGTTTTCCCAACCTCACTCAGAAAATAGCCTTTTCTACCGGTATTGGTATATTGGTATATTGGTGTGTGTGTGTGTGTGTGTGTGTGTGTGTGTGTGTGTGTGTGTGTGTGTGTGCATGTTGTGTGTGCGTGTGCATGTTGTGTGTGTGTGTGTTATGTATCTATGTGTGTGTGCATGCATGTACGTTTTGGTGTATCTGTGCATGTGTGTATATGTATATGTGTGTCATAGGTAATATTGTCATGTCCATTGCTGGCCAGTGTGGTGGGGGTCATTACTGGAAGTGCAGGTGCTGTGTGCGTGCGTGTGTATTTGCATGTGCTGTGTGTATGCGCGCATGTTGTGTTTGTGTGTTGTATGTATATATGTGTGTGCGTGCATGTGCATTTGAATGTATGTGTTTGTGTGTGTATGTTTGTGTGTGTAATAGATAATATTGTCGTGTCCACTGCTGGCCTGTATGGTGGGGGTCATTACTGGAATTGCTCTGTGTATGTGTGTGTGTATGCTATGTGATTATTATTATCAACATCATCATCACCACCATCATTACCATCGTCACAGTCATTAAGATTATCACCAACAATACCATTGCCACCACCATCATGGTCATCACTCTTTCTACCTCTCTTTCTCTCCTTATCTCTCTCACTCTATTTCTCTTTTAAAGGTTCGGCAATGTTTCAGAAGTCTGAAGAATTTGCTTTCCTTCCAGTGCCAAACAATTCTCTTTCCTCCCTTGGCCCCGAAAGTGATATGGCCATTTCCACAGAAAGTTCTACTGAAATGGTCAAGCAACTTCGAAGTTGCTCGGCAGAGGTGAGTTTGCCATTTTTTACAGATATCATGTTTCCACATGTCATCATCATCACCACTTCCAACAATAACCACCACGTGCTCTACCAAGGCACATGGCTCAGTGGTTAGAGCATCAGGCTCACAATCATGAGGTAGTGAGTTCAATTCCCAGACCAGGCTATGTGTTGTGTTCTTGAGCAAGACACTTTACTTCATGTTGCTCCAGGACGCTCAGATGTAGAAATGATTTGCAACATCACTGGTGCCAAGCTGTATCGGCCCCTTTGCCTTTCCTGTGGAGAGGAGAGCTTAGTATGCCTGGGAAACTGCTGGTCTTCCATAAACATCCTTGCCTAGATTTGGGCCCCAGAAAGTAACTTTCTACATGCAATCCCATGATTGTTTATCACCGAAGGAGGTCTTTACTCTTTTTTCATTTACTCTACCAATGTGCCACCAATGTCGTAGCTAAGAGGAGAGCAAGGAGAGAATGTGGAGAGGTGATTTTTATGCTTGTGGAACAAGTAGAAGTATCTTGCTATGGAGAGGATACCCCACACCTATATGAGGGTGGGTGGGAAGTATCCCAGAGTAAAACCTTCAAGAATTGAGGCAGCAGAGTGAAGTTTGAAGGGAAATGTGGATGTTATTTGTGGCAAGTAGCATTACCACGTAGACACTCATCCTCTCTAAACATAAATACATACATGAGATTGTAAGTTGTGAATAAGAGATAACATGGTTGTTATTTTTAGTGGGATGGTCTACCACATAGAGGACTTTCTTTTTGGCTCGCTCATATGTAGTGGTTAAGTGTGTATCAGTATGGGTTAAGGTGAACAAGTGTGACAGGCATGTGGATGCCTTTGAAGTAAACAAATAAATGACATCGATTTATAATTAAAATAATTTATTTACTGTACTTGCATTTGCCTTTGTGCCGGTGGCACATAAAAAGCACCATCCGATCGTGGCCGTTTGCCAGCCTCGTCTGGCACCTGTGCCAGTGGCATGTAAAAAGCACCCACTACACTCACAGAGTGGTTGGCGTTAGGAAGGGCATCCAGCTGTAGAAACACTGCCAGATCAGATTGGAGCCTGGTGCAGCCTTCTGGCTTCCCAAACCCAGTCGAACCATCCAACCCATGCTAGCATGGAAAGCGGACGTTAAACGATGATGATGATGATGATGATGATACAATATCCATCACTACATGTAATTGTTGACAACTGCTACGAGCTGCTAGTAATAGAAACAGGGCACATCTGTGGAGGTGATGTGTCAGAACTGAATATGTTTTTGTGTGTGTGTGTGTGTGTGCATAGTTCATCTAAGAAAGTAGTCTGCCATGAAACATCATCCGAACATTTCTCTCCTTCTCTGCATGTCTGCCAAAGCCTTCTGTCAGTGTCCTAGGTCTTTCTGTCCATTTCTCTGTTGACCATGGTATTTTATAACAGCTCTGGCAGCTAGAAGGACAGACATACTGCAGCAGAGATTGTGCTTAAATAGGTCAGCTCCTGTCCATTTGAACTTTGCCTGATATGGCTCAGGTCATAGGTCAAAGGGAGATGTCTTATCATTTTTTGACAGGACAAAGAAAACCTTTTTTCGCACCTGTTGATCATGGTGGTTTGTACAAGCAAGAATCCTTAGATTCGGTTTTGAATTTAAACTTGGAGAAGGAGATGTTAATTTTTACACATATATACATACATGAAATGTTAAGGTGTGATTTGGGGCAGATATGAGGTCTAGCTACCCTGTAAAGGTTTCCTTCATTACCCCATGTGTAAGACCAAAGGAGTGCTTTGAAGGAGATTTGACTGCTTGTTCTATCAGGTCTATCTACTGAGATTTTCCTCATTGGCTCATACATAGATATATACACATATATAATCATCATCATTATCGTTTAACATACATACATGAAACTGTTCATAGTGGCGGATGGGGTTAAAGTATTAATAAAACAGATGGAATGAGTAAGAGATTTTATTTGGTACGACACATGTTTCGACCCGTTCTGGGTCTCTTCGGGTACATAAATAAAAAGTCTCACTAAAGATTCTCTGATTTGGTTTTACGTACTGCTATATATCCATCAACTTTTAGAATGAGTGAAAAACAGAAAAATTGAAACACAAAAAATTCAAATATGAATGTAAAAATTATACATTCAAGTTTAGAGAGAAAATGACAGAATGACCCGTCACTGTTGTAAATGTTAAGAGAAAGAAAAGGATGTAGAAGTTGAAAGGAAGATAATACACACACACACACACACACATATATATACACATGTGTGTGGTGTGTGTGTATACAGATATATGTATGTATACTTATATATATATACATGCTGTATTTCAGGATGTTGATCTACATACTGATGGACGCACCAGCTCAGACTTCAAATCCGATCAGAAGACAAATGCTTTTTACATCCAGTTGTTTGCCATCAATGAAAAATACCAAACAAGGTTTGTGTAGAGACATTTTCTTTGTTGTTGCTGTTTTGTTTGTTGCTGTTTTTATAGCCATCTGTAAGTGTTCACGTGTATAAGGCAGGGTGGACTATTGACCACATGGTCCTATGGCCAATCGTCTCCAAAATTAACCATTCCAGGAATGCAAGGAGAGAGAGAAAGAGAGTGTGTGTGTGTGTGTGTGTGTGCATGCGTGCATGTGTGTGTGTGTGCATGCGTGTGTGTGTTTATGTATTAAACCACACATGATTTTAGATAAGGGCAAAATATGGGAAAATTACATTAAACTTAGTTAAGTGAAATCAGTGAAATGAGAACCAGGTTAGCTAAATATGACATTTTTCTATACTACAAAAAAATCGCTTTTAGATGCAAAACTCCAAGCATGATCGTTACCAGCGTCGCCTTAAAGAGCACCATCCAAGCATGATCATTGCCAGAGTGGCTATCTGGCCTCCGTGCCGGTGGCACGTAAAAGACACTATTCGAGCATGATCGTTACCAGCATCGCCTTACTGGCACCTGTGCCGGTGGCATGTGTAAAAGATTCAAGCGAGGTCATTGCCAGTACCGCCTGACTGGCATGTAAAAGCACCCACTACACTCTCGGAGTGGTTGGCATTAGGAAGGGCAGCCAGCTGTAGAAACTCTGCCAGATCAAGATTGAAGCCTGGTGCAGCCATCTGGTTCGCCAGCCCTCAGTCAAAATCGTCCAACCCATGCTAGCATGGAAAGCGGACGTTAAACGATGATGATGATGAAACCTTTTTTCTATATAAAAAACCCAGAGCAATTCTGATGAATCCCTATTTTTCTTTGATCCCTTCTCATTTCTGTTGTATATGCTTATATAAATTATAAACGCCAAACTCACCTCAAGAATACATATACCAATATAATTTCACTTGAACTATGAGGTGAGTACATTTATTCTGTGAAAACGTATCTTCATATTTTTGTTTCTCATACATATAAACACAGAAAAAAATTATTCTCCACTTATATTAAAAAGTTAAACTAGTTTTAATTACATAATATGTGTATATATAGTTGGTATTATGTTAGACTGTTGTACGTCCAAATTTGGCCAAATACATTGTTTTCAATATTTAATTTTACTTGTAATAGCCACTTCTTTTGGTCAAACTATCATATCTCCAGCTGCTTTCAGAAAAAAATTGTCCAAGTGTAGTACAATGGTTTAACATTTTTCAAAAGTCCCACATACGACAGTTTTGCAAAAAATGCTTCTGACTGAAAATATCATAGTTGCATGGAGTTAGGATTTTATGCACCTGACAAGGTATTATTGTTAAGCGGAAACTGTTGCTAGTGTAAAAAGAAAGGGAATGGTGAAACTATTTTTTTCGTTTTCTGAAAGAGCAACGTTTTGGACTTACAACACTTTGGCATATGTGTGTGTGTGTGTGTGTGTATGTATATATATATATATATATATATATATATATATATATAGTTGAAGTTCATAGAAAGACAAAAGACAAAGACAGGTGCATGAACAACAAGCAGGTGTATTAATTTGACACTCGGGGGGAAAATGAAAAAATCTTTTTCATTTTTCCCGAGCGTCAAACTAATACACCTGCTTGTTGTTCTCTCACCTGTCTTCGTCTTTTGTCTTTCTATGAACTTCAACTATATAATAATAATAATAATAATAATAATAATAATGAAATTATTGTATACAGTGCTCAGGTGCACCACAACTTGTCAAAAGTGCATATAAAGCACATGCAGTAATGTACAAATGTCTGGAAAGCGAACAGTGTATGAGTCAGATATATACTTGCGTGTGTAAGGAGTGGAGAAAATGAGGTGTAGTGTTGGCGAATCTCAGGAAAAATGGAAGTTTTGGCGGATGCAGTGCTCCGAGAACTAACAACTGATGCTGGCAGTTTATTCCATGCTTCAGCAACTCTCAGCGTGAAAAAATGTTTCCGAAAGTCATGGGAGCTGCGTTGTTTTCTGACTTTGTAAACATGTCCATGGGTGTTAGACGGGTGGAGTTTGAAAAGGTGCTCAGAGTTATATTATCTACGCTCACATGGTTACCCCAGTTTGATTCTGATTGTACTTCCTACTCTTTGGACTTGCATGTCTGAACCACTTCCTGAACTTTCAGCACCTCTCCTCATCCACATACCAGCACTCCACCCGGATTACCACTGGATCTACTGACTCTACCTTCATGGATTTCACTGGATTTTCTTTGTTTATGCGCACACACACATATAATCATCATCATTTATCATCTGTTTTCCCATGGTGGCATAGGTTAGATGGTTTGACAGGAGATGGGAAACCAGAGATCGGCACTGGGCTTCATTGTCTGCTTTGGTGTGGTTTCTTTGGCCAGATGCCTTTCCTAATGCCAACCACTTAGCAGAATATACTGGGTGCTTTTTACATGGCACTGACCCCATTGAGGTCACCATGTAACTTGCAAGACGAAAACCTCTCTACTGAGAGGGGGAGTGGAACCGAAGGAGGTGGCTTTGTGCCAGGTGAGAGATTTGAGTATAAAGATTGATGGATAAAGAGTGATAAAGATAGATGTGTGACTATTGAGAAGGTAGTTGGCTACCCCAGTCGGAGTGGAACCGAGGGAGGTGGCTTTGTGCCAGGTGAGAGATTTGAGTATAAAGATTGATGGATAAAGAGTGATAAAGATAGATGTTGACTATTGAGGAGGTACTTGGCTACCCCAGTCAGAAATGAGTTCTATGGCTTACCAGCTCCTGAAAGAATATCATTCACTCGACAACAGAAATTGGTGGGTTGTCTCCTTATTTGGTGTCAGATTATGAATGACAGCAACAGACATGTCTAATCCGTGAGAACATGGAAGTCAATCATAAAACAGCAATGGCGGTGGTGGTGGTGGTTGTGGTGGTGGTTGTGGTGAGAGTAGTTGTGGTCATGGTGGTGGCTGTCGTGGTTGTCATGGTTTTGGTGGTGGTGATGGTAGTGGTAATTTAGGAAATATTCTTCTTTCTCTCTTCTAGGGCAGAAGACTTCCTCATGAAAGCCTTTGAGCTTTTTCCTGACTTTGACATGTGCATCATCTCCATTCCTCATCTCGTCCCAGAGTTTCCTTTGTTGCGACTTTTTGTGGTAAGTTGATCCTCATTTTCTTCCACCCGGCTTAATCAAAGCCGGGTGGATTCGTTACTTTTTTCTCTTTACCTGTGTGAGTTGTTGAATATTGCTGTCCGGGAGATTTTCTTATGGTCGTGAAATAGTTAGTTTTAACTGCTATTTCTAAATTTCGGTATGTGGTGAAGCAAATTTTTGCTGAACCCTAATTATAATTATACTCATAATTATAAAATTTATGTATAAGTTTACCATTAATGGTTCAATTAACATACCAAACTACTTGGTAAAACTTTTAATTATTAATTAATTAATTAATTTTACCCTTTATTATTATGTATGCATGCATATATACCGTAAATCCTCGAGTATAGTCTGCCCTTGAGTATAATATGCAGGGGATTTTTAGAGGGCTGTACCTCTGAAAAACCTAAACTTTGTGTATAATACGCACCCCTTCTCTACTTGAGTCGTGTGTAATTAAGCCAGCAGCACCAAGTCAAACAAACACTTCCATGCATGCGTAATACAATAATGGTGATGTTCTTAACTGTTATATGGGAATGTAAATATGTTTGCAAATTGTTTTTGTTACATGTTATTCTGTGTTCTGAATACTTTTATTTTAATAAATGTTGCTTACTGCAAGTTATGGATGATTCTTTTATGATTTAATTTCTTTCAGGCTTAGCTTAAGGTATTTTCATGCCCGACATCACAAAATGCGCCTGAATAAACATTGCCGGACAGCAAATAGTGACTCGGACATTGCTTAGAAAATATTTTTCATTTTTAACCTTGTATATAGTACGCACTAGGGATTTTGATCTTTAAATTTTGGGGGAAAAATGTGGATTATACTCGAGGATTTACGGTATATATATAATATTATTTATATATATATTCAATATTATTTATATATATATATTATATATATATATATATATATATATATATATCCAGTTGTAATATTTTCTACCATAAACTTAGTAATAACCTGATCAGTCACTCACTTGTAATAATATTTTTTCTTTAATCAGAGAGCAACTCCAAGAAAGGGCTGTTTTCCTCCTCAAGAACTATATGTCTTTCATAAGTCAGGACTTATCAAGTAAGTCAGTTTCTCGTCCTCAGCAGAAGTTTGGTCATGAAGCCAGAGAAACATCATCATCATCATCATCACCATCAGTTGTCACAAATGGTTTATATATAAAGGTTGTGTCCAGCTGCAGAGAAATCTGCTTCAGTTTCAATTGAAAAGCATTGAGAAGAGGGCATTGATGCAATGATGTTGATGATACACACACACACACACACAATCATCATCATTGAACCCCCTCCCAGAGCCGGGCACCTGTGCCTCACTTTACCCTCCGCTTGGGCTCCTGAACAAAAATATAGATAGTTGCATTTACAGCTGAAGACTTACATTTGCAGCCAATCAAATGGACAGAATCACAAAAGCAAATCAGAAGAATAACAATAAGGGGCCCCTTCTCCTCTCAGCTCCCATATTTCTTCACCTGAATCACCACTTTCTTCATCGCTTTCACCAGTTTGAGTGTCTGAATCACTCTTAGTGTTTGCGTGAGCGTAAACTCTTTGTCCAAGGAATAAATATGCTCAATAACTTCCTCCACTGTAAAGCATCGAGTCCTTGTTCATTTACCAGGTGAAGTGCTGGGTTCATCACGCACTTGTTTCATCACAAAAAACATCTGGGTTTTTGTTTTTTTGTTAAATTAGAAACAAAATTAAGCAACATTTTGGGGGATGCCATTACCAAGGACTACAAAGTTTGGTTTAGTATTTTATCTTCTTTTTCTGTGTGTGTTGTTTTTGGGGAATCCAGTAGAAATTACATTTAGGCTATTCCTGCTATCCCAAGAACATGGTGCAATAGGATCAATGTCTGTTTTCGATGCTGATATCATCTGAAAAGTTCAAGAAATCAAAGGACTTGGCTGAGAGCTCCAATGTCTGATTTGGCATGATTTTTACGGCTGGATGGTCATTTTAATGCCATCCATTTTACAGAGTGTACCGGGTGCTTTCTTCAAGGAACTTGCACTAAACAAGAACCCCTACTACTCAACAGAGTTGAAGGAAGTGTCATTCTTTTCTACTCTAGGCACAAGGCCCGAAATTTTGGGGGAGAGGGCCAACCGATTAGATCGACCCCAGCATGCAACTGGTATTTAATTTATCGACCCCAAAAGGGTGAAAGGCAAAGTCAACCTTGACGGAATTTGAACTCAGAATGTAAAGACAAATGAAATACTGCTTAGCATTTCATCCATCATGCTAACAATTCTACCAGCTCACCACTCTAATAATAATAATAATAATAATAATAATAATAATAATAATAACAATAACAACAACAACAACAACAACAACAACAACAACAACAACAATCCTCTTTATTATAGGAACAAGGCCTGAAATTTAGGAGGTGGGGAAGGGCAAGTTGATTACGTCAACCCCAGTGCATAACTGGTATTTATTCTATTGACCCCCAAAAAGATAAAAGGCAAAGTCGACCTCAGCAGAATTTGAACTCTGAACATAAAGACATACGAAATACCGCAAAGCATTTCGCCTGGCATGCTAATGATTCTGCCACCCTCCCACCCACCCACCTTAGAAGGAAGTATTATCGAAGGAGGTAGAAATATGAGAGAGGGACATTGTGTTTATATTCTTGTGTAACATTCAGGCTTCAGTAACTCAGCCGTGTTGTTGATGTCATAAAAACATATCACTGTAATTTAATTTATTGAATCACAAGGGTTTAATGAAACGATGCATTTAATGCAATGTCTTTGTTTCTTTGCAGGGATATTAAAGTGCGAAAGGCCTGCACATCTGACTTTGAAAACATCTGGTTTTTGACCAAAAATATTCGACAACAAGAGAAACTTCTGGACGACTTGCAGCAGTTTAACGATTACCGCAGAGACAAAGTAAGGCAAACAGCTTAAGCATTGGCATGTTTTGGTGTAGTCTTTATAGTACCTGGTCTTGTCTACCTGGTTCTTATCTATAGCTAGTCATTCATACTGTCTGGTGTAGGGACAATCCCATAGCCATCACCACTAACACAATGGTCACAGTTCCAGTTAACGAATAAATATTGTCTTAATCATGGGCTTTTTCATTTTTAATAGAAACCTTAAAATCGACCATTACTTTTCCACCAAGCTGATATATATATATAGATATATATATATATATAAATATATATATATCAAATGAAATGGAAATAAGAATATGTATTGTCCGTTTGATGGAAGACTACTATAAATGGCTGAAGATTGCTCAACATTTTAAAACTGATGTAATATTTACAGTGTTTAATAAAATGAAGTAGCATGAAACGATTGTACCAAATTAGCTAAGATATACTTGTTGCTTATTTTGATTATATATATATATATATATATATATATATATATATACATACATTCATCTGTCCATCCTTCCATCCATCCATCCATACATGCACACACACATAATATAGTATAACATAATATGCATTATACATATGTATACATACATATATGTATGCAATATACAATATATATAAAGATATATGTATGTATGTATACATACATACATATATATATATATATATATATATATATATATATATATATATATATGCACACATATATATATGTATATATACATATATGTAATATATTCTACTACTATATTGACCTTGACTTTTTATAGGACGGTACCGACATAATGGCATATGTGGCCACCGTGGCCGACCGACTTATTGGAGTGGCTCTCTTACGTAATGAAGAGGTGAGTGTTTCAGACAGCTTATTTAATCATGCTACTATTTACTCTGTACTAACTGTCTTGTTTACATACACACACACACACACACACATACATACACACACACACACATACATATACATACACACACATACATACATTTCATACTACATAAACTGTGTCTTGTCTTGCAGGATATTGAATACCTACGATCTCACTACAACATCGAGGATTATATATTTTTTAACCACCATAAGCAGAGTGAACATGCCCACCTCTATCACTTTATTATGAATCCGGCTTTCAAGTATTTATCCAAATTCTTCATGAGGGTTGTGTATTTCTGTTTCATTTTATATTTCAAATCATTTTGAGACATTCTTTGAAAAAATGTTTCCATTTAAATCTTCTTTCATTTTGATTGTATATCTTTGAGATTGTATATCTATAAATTGATGACTGTTTTACTGTCGGTTGGACATATCTATAAATATATGATTATTTCACTGTGTTGTACACATCTGCAATTATAGGACTACTTCACTGTGGGTTTGATATGTCTGTAAATTGTAGAACAGAAATGGATCTTATGACCTTTGTTTTCAATAGTTTTACTAAATTAAGTCGGTAGAACACTCTGACTTTTGTGTGATGGACCTCAAGATCTTTGAGATCTTTGAGGTGGTATTATTCAACCATCACATCTTGAGTACTTATGCACCAGACTTATATATATATGTTATGTAAGAGCTTCTGTATATGTACGTATGTGTCTGTGCATATTTGTGTGTGTGTGTGTGTGCGCATGTGTGTGTGTGTGTGTGTGCGTGTGTGTGTGTGTGTCTTTGCAGATATGTGTTAGGTCAGAACCAAAAGTCTACTCAGATCCTTGTGTGTCTGTTGGTGGTGGGAAGAATAGCTTCGATTGGAATGGAATTATTTTGGATGGCATGGAGTATTTGTATGTGTTGGAGAGGAGATATGTCTTAGATTGGAGTGAACAACAGGCAAGGTCATTCTTCTCCACTTCCACCCCAGACATGGGGGTTATTCCACATCAGTCTCACATTTCTATGCCATTCTGTTACAGGAAATTCTACGACAGAGTTACAAGAACTGCCTTTATTATCCACTCTTCCCTTTATATGCTTCACGAAATGTAAGTACTTTCAACTAACCGTGTTGAGTCGGGGTAGGGGTGGTGGTGGTGGTTGTGGTGATGATGACTTATAAGAGACATACATACATACAAACATACACACATACAAACACATATACACACATACACTCATACATACATGATACATACAAACAAACAAACTGCAATCGGCTTCTTTCAGTTTCCTTCTACCATATCCATTGACAAGGCTTTAGCTGGCCTGAGGCAGGAACTAGATGTCACCCGCCCAAAGTGCCACACAGTGGGATTGAACCTGGAACCATGTGATTGGGAAGCAAACTTCTTAAGCACACGGCCATGTCTGTGCCTCAGTGAAGACTGTTCAGCGAAGGGTCGTTTTCTGGGTACATGGAAATAGACGACAAAACTAAGGTTAATAATTCTGCTTGACAATCACTTGGATTCAGGTTCAATTCTGCTCTGCAGCACCTTGGTAAAGAGTCTTCTGCCAGGTCCAGGAACTGACTTATGGTGGTTTCTGGGAGAAATTTAGGAGACCGAAATTATGTGGAAACTTGTTGGAAAATCCAACTCTTTCTAACATTAATGGATTAATGGGTCACTTGACTTAATGCTGTCATGCGACCCCTGGGGTGGGGAAGGGGAGCCATCAGCATGTTCATTCTTTTCATTTGCATAAGCTCTCTCTCTCTCTCTCTCTCTCTCTCTCTCTCTCTCTCTCTCTCTCTCTCTCTCTCTCTCTCTCTCTCTCTCTCTCTCTCTCCATTACTTCCTTCAGCTCCACTATCTTGGAAGCTCTTGATCAACTGGTTAAAAAAAATTGTGTAAACAAAAATCCCGGGCAACCATTCCATGAAGAACTGAATAAGCTGCTTCACTGCCTCAATGTCCTTGAATCAATTTCCTTTCATCTTTTTGATGCCAAACTGCTTAAGACCATCCTTGGTTCTATGACACAAATTTCTTCTTTCAAAGTGACCTAACTTTAAACTTTCCATCAAAATTTCATATTAATTTATGTTCCCAATTCCTTATTAACGATGACAGTGATTTTACTCAACTTTTCGTTATTTCCAAAATTTATTGGAACAAAGACATGGCAACAGAACGGTTAAAAGTGTTCTCAGTGAAAACCTTCCATTGAAATTTCACCAAAATTTACGTTCCAGACACCAAAAGACAAAGTTATTTTACAGAATTCTTTGTTATTTTCAAAACTAATTGAAACACTGCCATATTTCTCAACAAAAATACGGTAATGAATGGGATAATTACCTTGCTTCTTCTAATTGCAGTTTATTGGATCTCATTCCATCATCACTGCTCTCTCAGACATGATACCAGTCAGGTATCGCAGACAAATTGTCTATCCACCAAACCTTGGCATTAATGCACCTTCAGACCAAGTCTTGAAGGAAGTACCAGCTTTTGCTTTGACACATATGAACCGAAAGTTAGCACTGGAACCGAAGGTTTGTTTCCATTATATTATTCTCATTTAGCCCCAGGTCAACCCCAGTCTTGCAGAAATATAATCAAATATGTTCCATCTTTATTTATTCAAACATAATATACTTGGAATTACATTACGTAATATGTCCTTCCTTTTCTAAGATGGTAGGGTATAATCTGAAAGAGATTTGGCTACTATTTTTAGCACACTGAGTTACAATGCAGCACAGTGGTTCTCATCCATTTTTTGCCTATGGACCCCTTTGATTCCAATTGTACTCTGCTGGACTCCCATAGCCACTTGATGTATATCAAAAAATTCCTTTTATATTTTTATGATTAAATATTATTAGGAATTCTATATTTAGGAGATGAGGAATTATGTACGTTATTTACATTATTTACATTTGACACAACAACCTCCTAAGCATACCAAGTGCAGATATGAGTAGCACATGGGAACTGGTATTAAGGAAGGATAGGAAAACATTAGATTTATAAGCCCTAAAATTCACTCCATAATTGCCCACGGGCATATGGCGTAGTGGTTAAGAGCGCAGGCTACTAACCCCACGATTCCGAGTTCGATTTCTAGTAGTGACCTGAATAATAATAATAATAATAACATCGCAAAATACCTTAGGAATGAAAACCTAGGTTCAAAATTTCCCCAAGACACCTGATGAAGGCTGGAGGGTATATCAGCTGAAACGTTGTGTTAACAACAAACAAGATGAGGACAAATATCTGTCAAATGTGAATAATGTAAATAATTATTAGGAATTATATTTTAAAAAATTTAATATTTTGTGTATTGCAGAAGTAAAATGAATTTATTGCTGATAAACTTTTAACAAGAAAGTCTTATATGGACCCTTCGTTAGCTCAATAAAATAAGTTCCATTTAAATTTTGGAGTTATTGATTTATTCAGTAACATTGTTCCCTAAAGAGTATGTGACCGTTTGTCTGTGCCAGAAATTATTTTTATCATAAAGGAAATACCAAAGGCAACCAGCTGCCAGAATTGGTTGAGCATCGAAAAAATGCCTCGTGATATTGGTCCCAGCACGTTACGTTCTAAGTTGGAATCCTCCTAAGGTCAGCTTTGCCTTTCATTGTTTTGGAGACAATAAATTAAAGTACCAGTGACATAATTGGGGTTGATGGTGTCAACTAAATCTCTCATCCCCATCTTCAAAGTGCTTCTGTTGAAATTGTTAATAAAGTAACATGAAGTATTTAATACTGTATGTACAATGTGAGGTGTACACATGGAATGAGTACCATGTGGTGTCTTGAAAATATGTCTCATTTGGTGTATGTCATGTGATGTGTACTGTTTGGCATATCAAGTGTACTCTACACAATGTGGTATGCATAGTACAGTATGTAGCATGTGGCATGCAACATTTGGTATGTACCACATGGTATATAGTGCCATAATTCAATATCCCATGTGGTGTGTATTATATCGTATATTCTATCTTTTATGTAGTATATTCCATGTAGTGTACATTATAATGCACATGGTACACTCTACATGGAATTTTGTACATGGTGCATTCAGTGAAGTATCAATGAGGCTTGCCTCATCATCATTGTTCGACCGTGGTCAAGACAATGGAATTTACCATGCTACACCAGACTTCACGGTCCATCATAGCATTACGGAGGTCCTGTTGCTGGATGCCTGTATCCCTGGAGATTACATCAGGGTAGGAGTGTGTGCGCCCTCTGGTATTGCGAGTAGATGGCTTCCAGAGGAGAAGAGGAGAAATTGCCTTGTTTTCAGCTCTACAACAATGTCCAGCAAACTGGACTCTTCTACCTTTCACAAGAGATGACACAGGTGGTATTTGTACTTTGGTTGGATGACGCTTCCACGAGAGATTTTGAGCTCTCATAAGGAGGCGAGTGTAAGTTCCATCCAACCGCCTCTCAAGCTTCTTTGATAACATCCAGGTTTCTGAGCCGCCTACCGAGGCATGTGAAGACTGGATCCAGCTGACTTTGTGGAAGAAACCCTTGTGGTTCAACAGAGAGGAAGGTGACTGCAGCAATGCATTGTGGGATGCAGGGAGCATGATGAGGCAAGCAAGACATCTTGGTCATCCACTGCATCTGTCTCCATCCCCGGTCGTATTGGCCTTGTCTTGCCACTGGATTGAAGATGGTCACAGATGAGAGAGTAAGGTCGATGATGCACAACTCTTCATCACTTTAAACCATGTCATTGCACAAATCATCTGTCATCATTTGGATGACCAGATGGTCGTTGTGGCCCTGACAGGGGAACATGCACAATATAATTTGTATAATGCTGAATATATAATGTAATATGCACCATGTGGTATGTATGTTCTGTCACAGAAGTTCCATGTATGTACCATGTATATCATGTAATGTGTCCCACATGGTGTTTCATACTGGCCTTGATGGTAGGTTTCCGGCTAAAGATTATATCTGTATACAATGTAGTGTGTGTATAATGAAGCGAGTATATAAAATGGTGTATATAGTGGCCAACTACACACCTTTTTGTCCCCAGAAATCCTTTAAGTCAGCAGTATGATTTCTATCCCTTCCCGTTCCATTCTGTCAACCTAAATACACGGCACCCTCAATAACCTTTACCATTCACATAGAGAATCTTGTTCTTCAATCTAGAATCTTCTTTATTATTTCAGATGACAATAAATGCTCGGATTGTTGTTGTAGGTGCATCCACGGTGGGCTTGTCCTTTCTGGAGACATTGATCTTCTGGTATGTTGTTCAGTTGTGCTTATTTCCTTTCGCATGTCCACAATAACCTAACTGTAAATTGGCACAATGAGGAGCCACTGCAAACAACAAAAACTCTCTATAATTAACAACAGTTTTATTAGTATGTAATGAAAAATTAAAATTCTTTCATTAGAGAGGGTACAAGCATTACTGTATTAAGATACCCCACAAAAATGAGTTCTTATCTTTCATACTATGTTCCTGAATTTCACAGATGCCCTTCCAATTTTTGTCTTCCATTCAGACATAGAATATAACCACATTACCAAACTCAAATATGTCTGCCCATAATTCACACTTACCTTTCTCATAAACTTCCCCACATTACATTTCTAACTTCTCACATTTCATCTTCTATCTTTCTTAGAGTGGCTAACTGGCTTCCATGCCAGTGGCACATAAAAGGCACCATTTGAGTGTGATCTTTACCAGCTTCGCCTTACTGGCACTTGTGCCCGTGCTAGTAGGGTGCTAAGAGCACCATCTGAGCGTGATCATTGCCAGAGCAGCTAACTGGCTTCCATACCAGTGGCATGCAAGAGGCACCATTCGAGCGGGATCATTACCAGCTTTGCTTTACTGGCACCTGTGTCATTGGCATGTGTAAAAAGATTCGAGCGAGGTCGTTGCCAGTACTGCCTGACTGGCCTCCGTGCCAGTGGCACGTAAAAGCACCCACTACACTCTCGAAATCGTTGGCGTTAGGAAGGGCATCTAGCTGTAGAAACTCTGCCAGATCAAGACTGGAGCCTGGTGCAGCCATCTGGTTACCCAGCCCTCAGTCAAATCATCCAACCCATGCCAGCATGGAAAGCGGACGTTAAACGATGATGATGATGATGGTGATGATGATTTCACATCATACATTTCATGTTCCATGTTATCGATGACATTGTTAAAACCCTAAACTAAAGAATTTAACGAAAATCAGCACAGCCGAGATATCTTAAGTTAATGAGATTAAGAGTTTGTGGCATTCATGCCTTTGTAACTAAAAATATTTGTTTCTGTTTTATTTTCCAATTTTCTTTGCAGTCCTCATTTGAATTTCAACAACATCACCCTGGTTTCACCCCATGGTCTGCCAGCAGAGTCAAAGCCCGACCCACATCTTCAGAATATGATGGCATCAAAGTAATCATACTGTTGTTTATTAATTTCTTGCTTTTTTTAATTAACAACTTTCCACTGAACTCTGACCAGTCGTCATTTTACCATAAAATCGCGGCAACATTTATTATTTCTATAGTAACATTTACCATCACCATAGCAACATATATCATCACTATAGCAACATTTACCATCTCCAAAGCAACAGTTATCATCACCATAGCAACAGTTATCATCCCCATAGCAACATTTAACATCATCATAGAAACATTAGCATCAACATGGTAGCATTTATCTTCGCCATAGCAACCACTATAGCTACATTTATTATAACCATAAGATTTAGCATCACCATAGTAACATTTATAAACAGAATAGGATGATTTAGTACCAACATTTTGGCGCACCCATTTCGTGGAGTTGAAAATTTTGCTGCTGATGGCAAACACGGGCGCACACACACAAATACACACACACATACACAGAAGATATCAAATATATTAAAACGAAAATGCAGAGTTATCTCCCTTACTATGACTATCTGTTAATGTGTGTGTAAGGAAAGAAAACTTCGAATGACCCGTCCGTGTTTTTTCTTGTCCCTTTTTTGTATCATGTCTGGATGTTTTGCGTTCTTGTCCCATTTTTTGTATTCCTTTATATATATATATATAAAATTATAATTTAGGGTATCTAAGAGATACCGCCACACTGGAGATAGCAGCCAAAACCTTACTCTAAAACCACATTAAATGTTCATACAACACCAGGTGTATGTATGAACATTTAATGTGTTTTAGAGTCAGGTTTTGGCTGCTATCTCCAGCGTGGCGGTATCTCTTAGATACCCTAAATTATGATTTTATTAATAATAATTATTACCTTTGAAGGTTTTTATTGCCATGCTGGCCACCTGATAAGATCGATATTTATAATAATAATAATAATGAAATTATTGTATACAGTGCTCAGGTGCACCACAACTTGTCAGAAAGTGCATATAAAGTACATGCAGTAATGTAGAAATGTCTGGAAAGTGAACATGCTTGTGTGTGTATGGAGGGGAGAAAATCAGGTGTAGTGTTGGCGAATCTCAGGGAGCATGGAAGTTTTGAAGGATGCAGTGCTCCGACAACTAACAACCGATGCCAGCAGTTTGTTCCACGCTTCAGCAACTCTCAGCGTGAAAAAATGTTTCCTGAAGTCATGGGTGGAGCTGTGCTGTTTTCTTACTTTGTAAATATGTCCACGGGTGTTAGATGGGTGGAGTTTGAAGAGGTGCTCAGAGTTATTGTTTGTGCGATGGTTGATAATTTTATGGGTGTCTGCCAAGTCAGCTGCCAGACGTCGGAGTTTCAATGTGTCCATGCCCAGGGAAGTAAGGCGTTCAGGATATGGCAAATGCCTGATGGAGGGTATTCGTTTGGTTGCACGTCGCTGAACAGCTCCCAGACGATTGATGTCCTGGGCAAGATAGGGGTTCCAGACCGGTGATGCAAATTCCAGGTGAGGTCTTACCATAGCTATATAAAGCTGCAGATAGATAGCCGGAGAGCGGCTCACAAAGGATTTGGTGAGTGATGCCAAGACACCCTCAGCCTTCTTGACAATTTTAGCGATGTGTTTTGTCCAACGCAAATCACTGTCGACAATAACACCCAGGTCACGTTCACTTGAAGACTTTTTGAGACTAGTGTTGTGGAGGGAGTAGGTGGACGCTGGGTTTCTCCTCTCAAAATGCATGGTGGTACATTTGTCCACAGCCAGCTTGAGTTGCCAGTCCATGATCCACTGCTGCATTGTGTCCAGGTCTGCTTGCAATAGAAATCCATAGTGTACAGGATTTGACCTCTTTATTTCGAGGTACAGCTTGATGTCATCTGCATATTTCAGCACTGTGGCATTCTTTAAGTTGGCATCTATGTCATTAAGATATGCAACAAATAAAAGGGGGCCAAGAACAGATCCCTGCGGCACACCAGATGTCATCTCATAGGGCGAAGAGTGCTGTCCTAGAACTGTGACAATCTCTTTTCAGCCGAAAATAAAGGACTTTAACCAGTTATAGAGTTCGTCTCTTACACCCAACGCAGAAAGCTTCACCATAAGTCTTTTGTGTGGCACAGAGTTAAAAGCCTTAGCAAAGTCCAGGTAAACAACATCCACCCAGGATCCGCGATCAGTGATTTGGGTAACGTCCTCAAGAAACTCGATGAGTTGATTACAGCAGCTGGAGTTAGGAATAAATCTGAATTGTGACGGCTGGATGAGGCTGTGAGACTTCCAGAAGTTCCAAAGGGTTTCTCTGATACAGGATTCCATCAGTTTGGTGATGCAGCTAGTAAGACTGACGGGGCGATAGTTGACAGGCGATGTGCGGTCGCCTTTTTTGAACAGAGGGATGACACTGGCAGTTTTCCACTGTTCTGGAGTAACACCATTGTCAAGACAGAATTGGAAGAATAGAGAAAGTTGGCTTAGAAGAAAGTACCCACCGCGTTTGAGAAGTAGGTATGTAACACCATCGAGACCAGGAGAGGCATAATTGCGTTTATTCTTTAGGTGGCGTTGCAGCATTGCTGGTGTAAATTGCATAGAAGATATAGAGTCCGATTAACGATCTTATCCTTATATATATATATATATATATATATATATATATATATATATATATATATATATATATATATATATATGTATATATACACACATACTCAGCAAAGACGTATTATTGTTAATAAGAAGAAAACAGTATATTTGATTTATCAAAAATAAAGTTTTATTTAATTGATAATTTGTTAATTACGATCATCACCACCCAACCAGTTTGTTGTTATGAAGAAGAATATAAAAACCATATTTCTTTGGTGCCACACCATCCAAATTAAATGAGTTTTGTGAGGAAATATTGCTGCAAAATTGCCAGCACCAAAGTGTCTTTAGCCCCATTTGTGGCACTGTAATAACATCTTTAAAAAATTCTGTGACATTATTACAGCCTCCGTACCTGTTCTGCCCTGATCCCTTTTCTCATACTTTAATCATTTCTCTCTTAGCTTAAAGCACCCCCTCCTTTCTTCAACCTCCACTTTGTCAAAGAGGACCTTAATCTTGTAAGCTGAAAAAATAGCACCCAGTACATGCTGCAAAGTGGTTGGGGGTCAGGAAAGGCATCCGGCCACAGAAACCATGCCAAAGTGGTTGGGGGTCAGGAAGGGCATCCAGCCATAGAAACCATGCCAAAGTGGTTGGGGGTCAGGAAGGGCATCCAGCCACAGAAACCATGCCAAAGTGGATGCTGGACCTTAATGCAGTTATAGAACATGGATGTTAAATGATTGTGATTATGATGAGGAGGAGGAGGATGCAAATGATGAGGAAGAGGATAATGATGATGACGATGATGAGGAAGAGGATGATGATGATGATGATAATGATAAAGAAGAGAATGATAGCAATGGAGTTGACTCCAACCTACCATATGACTTTAACAATCCCCCACCACCCTACCACTAACCCTCCTATCACTACACCACCACCACCACCATACTACCACTAAGACCATCTCCTTGTCTTTCAGTTTCTACTACAGTCCAGATCACCTGGCCAGAACATCACTGAGGTCATGGGTGAGTGTGGTCAAAAGTAAGATGACCAAAATTGTAAGGTAACTACTTTTACAATCACTTTTTCCACTACCATCCAACTACCTTTTACAGTCACCTTTCTATTCATTTAACCTCTACATACCTTTATAATCACCTAACTATGCCTATTAGCCACCTTTATATTAATCTAACATCTACCTGTCTTCAGAATCACTTTATGGACCAACTACTTTTATAGTCACCTCACCTGTTGTCTTAATTACATTTTCATCTATAAACCCTAACCTCATTTGTTTTTTGTTTTGTTTTTTTCTCAGAGAGAAGAAACATCTTATTACATCTAATGGCCACACCATTCCATATGACCACCTCTTCCTCTGCTGTGGTCTTCAATATACTTCTGTGGTTTGGGATGTCAAGAATCCTTTTGCCAAACAGGACCGTTCCTTCTTTGTCATAAACAATTTGGTTGATGCAGCTGAAGCCATTAAATGGGTCGTCCTGCACGTCCTTTGTGCACCAGGTGAGGGAAATCCTTATTTTCTCACGTAAACACCTGACTGAATCATTAAGTTTTTCTTTTTTGTTTTTTGCATATCATCATCATCTGACATGTGTTGGGTGGTTCTACAGGAACCAATAAGCCAGTGGATTGCACCAAACTCCAATATCCGCTTTTACATGGTTTCTTTGGCTGGATGCCCTTCCTCGTGCCAACAACTTTGTACAGGTCATGCTACAACTACAACATTACCCAGACATATTCTTCAAGACATATTTTTCAAGACATATTCTTCAATAGGAAATCAGAAGATAAAAACAAACAGGAAGTGGGGAGTGATTGATGAGCTCCTCTAAAAGAGAGGCATGTGACAAGGGCCAAGCCAGAAGGGGAAATACATTGGTGTCACATTTTGTAGGTGAAATTGAAATATCATTAGACAATAATATAGCAGGGATGTCAACTCCTCTCTCTCTCTCTCTCTCTCAGACAGGTGATTAGTGTAAGAGCAGTGTGAGGTAAGGATGACTTAGGGCGTGTGTGATAGATGGTGAGAGGATAGCTGACTATGTTTCAGTTACATCATCATCATTTAGCGTCCGTTTTCCATGCTAGCATGGGTTGGACGGTTCTACTGGGGTCTGTGAAGCCAGAAGGCTTCATCAGGCCCAGTCAAATCTGGCAGTGTTTCTACGGCTGGATGCCCTTCCTAACGCCAACCACTCCGTGAGTGTAGTGGGTGCTTTTTACGTGCCACCCGCACTGGTGCCAGACAGAGCTGGCAAACGGCCACGAACGGATGGTGCTTTTTATGTGCCACCGGCACGAGGGCCAGGCGAGGCTGGCAACGGACACGAAACGGGGCGGTGCTGGCAACGGTCGCGAAACGGAAAGTTCTCTTACATGCCACCGGCACTGGTAACACATCTGCAATTTCCATTGATCGATTTCCATTGATCGATTTCGATTTATTATATATAGATATAATAATATAATAATAATAATAATAATAATAATAATGAAATTATTGTATACAGTGCTCAGGTGCACCACAACTTGTCAAAAGTGCATATAAAGCACATGCAGTAATGTACAAATGTCTGGGAAGCGAACAGTGTATGAGTCAGATACATGCCTGTGTGTGTATGGAGGGGAGAAAATCAGGTGTAGTGTTGGCGAATCTCAGGAAGCATGGAAGTTTTGGTGGATGCAGTGCTTCGACAACTAACAACTGATGCTGGCAGTCTGTTCCATGCTTCAGCAACTCTTAGCATGAAAAAATGTTTCTGAAAGCCATGGGAGCTGTGCTGTTTTCTGACTTTGTAAACATGTCCACAGGTGTTAGACAGATGGAGTTTGAAAAGGTGCTCAGAGTTATTCTTTATCTTTATCTAGTTTCAGCTCACGAGCTGTGGCCATGCTGTGGCACCGCCATTTGCTGTTTTATATTCATACATAAGCTTTGTTGTAGTAAGGGTTATTTTTTTTTTGATCTGAACAAATTTAAGATTCAGTCAAGCTTACTGAAATTTTCTATTTTCAATTATTTTCAAGTATGGAGCCCTGAGAACTTGTGGAAGCACAGCCCAGTGCCAGGGTCGGATAAAACAGGTCAGTTTTCAATATGTAATTTTATTTTTGTATGCCTACAAGTCTGTATAGTGTAACTTTTCATTCTAATAAAATGGCAAACACCTCAAAGGAAATAAACATTTGCCATAACAACAGAGAGTACAAAAAGAAAAGAAAAAGAAAACAAACTTTAACAGAAAGACTTACATTTTGTCAAATGGGGAAAATAATGTAATTTTGATATTTTAATAAATTAGTTTACACAGCAAAGACAAATATAGGAACATCAAAAACTCTTTTGCTAGTGTTACTAAACAAAGATCTTCGAAGAAAATAAAAACCAGCATGGCAGCTATTTGTTACAACAAAAAATACCTCCTTGCTTAAGGATTTGTCCAAAAATGGAAGGAGGGAGGGAGGGTTTCTAATCGCTTCTAAAAGAACAGCTGAAGGAAGCTTTGGCAAATTGTGGAATGATGTGGTTTCCACCTAGTGGATCTGGTTACATTGAAGTGTGTTCCTAGTCTTCAAGACCCAGGAAGAGATCAGATGACTGGCTGAGTGGATACACTTGGGCCTACCAACAGGTCCATGGTGCTGCAATATCTGAGTCAGCAAAATATAAGGTTTGCAATTAGGGGCATTATTAATGACAGTTACCCTTTGCTTGTCATCAGTACTGGTAGGTGACGAGTACCAAAGTTCTTAGAAATAGTATGTCAGATGTCTGTGTCAAGATACAAATCTTAATGACCCTTGAAGACTACAAGGTCATACTGGAGCTGTACCCCACCGAGGGGGACGAAGGAAAGGCCATGAGATTAGTGATTCAAGGTAAGATGTTAAGCTGATATAGAGGCAGACGTAAGGGCCATTTGAGAGTTTTCTGCCCTTTGGCATTGGAGAGGCAGAAGAGGAGGTGAAAGTGAAAGGTAACGAAAGATGAAGAAAAACCCCACTTCATCCTAAGTATGAGCCAATGACCTTGCTTCTTTTAGTACCACTCCCCCACCATCTTGCAATGGGGAGGAAATGGAAGCCTGGAAGGGATGGTTAATGGTGACATTACTTAGACTTAGGCCTGTCATAAAATCTAGGACCCATAGGACTGGGGATTAAACTGGTTTCCATGGCATACAAGTCACTCAGCTTACAACACTTCCCCCACACCCTGGATGGAATGCCAATCCCTCGCAGGGTTAACTTCTCAGCCGTTGTTGGAACTCATTTGCAGCTGAGTGAACTGAAGCAGAGGAGAAGTGAAGTGTCTTGCTCAAGAACGCAATGCACTACCAAGTCTGAAACCACAATCAGAAACCACAATCTCGCAATTGGGAGATCACCATTCCAACCTCTAAGCTATGCACCTTCTATTGTAATAGAAGCAAAAATAATGAGTGTGTGTGTTTGCATGTGTGTGTGTGTGTGTGTGCATGTGTGTGTGTGTGTGTCTAATGAGAGATTTGAACTCTCTGGACCAGTCAAAGCCAATACAAATATTTACTTATGACCCTTATACTTTGACTTATTTTTCTAAGCTACTTAAACTATGGCAATAATCTTAATCCTTCTTATTCTTTTCGCTATATTTCATTTAAGTTACACCACAACATTATCCTCACTACAAACCTTTATCTTATACGTACCCTTAAAAAAAAGTATACCTCACCTTAAATACACACACACACACACACACAGAAGGCAGCACGCTGGCAGAATCGTTAGCATGTCAGACAAAATGCTTAGCACCATTTTGTCTCTGTCTTTATGTTCTGAGGTCAGCTTTGGTGTTGATAAAACAAGTGACACAACATTGAGCCTTGATGCAGTCCTTGGCCCTGTCAAACTGTCCAGCCCATGCCAGCATGGAACATGGATGATTCAAATGGTGGTGGTGGTGGTGGTGGTGGTGGTGGTGGTGGTGGTGGTGGTGGTGGTGGTGGTGGTGGTGGCGGGTGTGGCGCGGTGGCGGCGGCGGCGGCGGCGGCGGCGGCGGCGGCGGCGGCGGCGGGCGGCGGCGGCGGCGGCGGCGGGGCGGCGGCGGCGGCGGCGGCGGCGGCGGCGGCGGCGGCGGGCGGCGGCGGCGCGGCGGCGGCGGCGGCGGCGGCGGGCGGCGGCGGCGGCGGCGGCGGCGGCTGGCGGCGGCGGCGGCGGCGGCGGCGGCGGCCGGCGGCGGCGGCGGCGCGGGGCGGCGGCGGCGGCGGCGGCGGCGGCGGCGGGCGGCGGCGGCGCGCGGCGGCGGCGGCGGCGGCGGCGGCGGCGGCGGCGGCGGCGGGCGGCGGCGGCGGCGGCGGCGGCGGCGGCGGCGGCGGCCGGCGGCGGCGCGGCGGCGGCGGCGGCGGCGGCGGCGGCGGAGGCGGCGGCGGCGGCGGCGGCGGCGGCGGCGGCGGCGGCGGCGCGGCGGCGGCGGCGGCGGCGGCGGCGGCGGCGGTGGTGGTGTGGTGTGGCGGCGGCGGGCGGGTGGCAGCATAGTTATATATGTTTGTTTTTTGTTCTATCTGATCAATGCAGATATATTTTGTGTGTTTCAGGTAACATTATAATCTACGGTGACACTCTTGATGCTTACTGCTTCCTGCAGACAATGCTGGAACTGGGCCTTTCTGGTAAATCCATTCACCTGATGATTCCGACAACAGAAAAAGTGGTAATTCTTGCCATTTATTCACATCAGCCTTAACAATGACAACTGGTATACATTACTGTCATGTGACCGGTGGAGGAGGAGTTAATGTCATGTGACCAGTTAGTTGAATCTGTGGTCTACTAATTCCAGGTGGTGGTGATGATGGTGGTGGTGGTGGTGGTGGTGGTGGTCAGAGCCTCAGGTCAGTTCTATGTGATCACAGACGTCCTAGACATGACCTTCCTGTCTTTTATTCAGTCATTATCTAAGATGTTGTTTGGCTCAGATCAGCCTTAATTAGACAGACTTATGATCCAAGACATTCCAGCTTTGTATATAAAAGGTAAAATTGCCGTGTGTCTCCCTTGTTTGAAATTCTGCCTGTATATGGCATTTGTTTTACGATTAAGTAGACTGATCTTTTATTGTAGTATGTACACCCATACTTAGGTAAATGATGGCTTATCATGGCACCCTTTTACCTCTGGGTGAACTGTGTCTATACATGGCACCTATTGGCAGTTAGGTGGACTGGGTCATTGAAACTAAGATGTTGACCACAGCTACAATGCAGCCCTGGTGGTTGTATCCAAAACCTTCAACCAGGTTACCATCTCTCTGATCTCCCACATAACCTGTTAACCCACACAGCTTGTAGACCCAGTCAAAATGTTGATCCTCTCTATCCATTGACCCCAGTAAAGGTTGTTCTTAACTCAAGATGCTATTGGCAACAGTCCTCCAAGTGTTGGGTCACAGGAAACCAGCAAGGACTCACAGCTGTATCCATGCATAAGCTCTAGCTAACCTCTGGCCAGAACAGGAGTACTACCCTAGGACCACGCCCAACACATGTCTGTCCTGCACAACACACCCATAAGAAAGGGGCTGTTTTGAACCTACAACTTCTTCACATGACATCACTTCCTCTCCCTCCTGGTCAATCATCCTTCCTCCACACCTATTTTGCATGTTGCCCATTCAGTTTGTTAATCCTCTCTGTGTTGGCCTACTCAGTATGTTGCCCCACCCACTTCATATGCTGACCCACCCCTTCAGCATTTTAACCCACCTACACAATGCATTGACCCATCCTGCATGTTGGCCTACTCAGTATGTTGCCCCACCCACTTCATATGCTGACCCACCCCTTCAGCATTTTAACCCACCTACACAATGCATTGACCCATCCTGCATGTTGGCCTACTTAGTATGTTGCCCCACCCACTTCATATGCTGACCCACCCCTTCAGCATTTTAACCCACCTACACAATGCATTGACCCATCCTGCATGTTGGCCTACTTAGTATGTTGCCCCACCCACTCAGCTTGTTGATCCACTCACCTTGTTAACCCACTTGCCATGTTTGCCCACTCATTTTGATACCAGTTACCTGACAAATTAACCCTCTGTTGCATCACCCACCCCCACTCACTCAGCTGTACCTCTCTTGCCCCCTCCCTCCTCCCTTACTAACGGTGTCCCATGGCAACCAACATAATTCTCCTGTCAAAACCTGGGACGACTGAGATGTTGTATTTTTGTAGGCTCCTGAGGTGAATGACTATATCGAGGAAATGATCTTCAGTGAGTTGGTCAATCAGAACGTTCAGATCCATTTCAATTGCGACTTTGTCAAGTGGAGTACCATCGAGGACTCTTCAAGCAGATATGCCTACTTCCACGACAGACGGAAATCCTTTAAAATTGAGTATGTTGTGAGTATTTCTTCAAATACATGTCCAAAGAAATGTATGAAATGTATGTGCGGATTATATGAAATGTGGTGGGAGTGGTATATGAAATATGTGTGTGAAATATATGAAATGTGTGTGTGTGTGTGGAATATATGAAATATGTGTGGTGGAATATATGAAATGTGTGTGTGTGTGTGTGGAATATATGAAATATGTGTGGTGGAATATATGAAATATGTGTGAAATATACGAAACATGTGTGTGTAGAATATATGAAATGTGTGTGTGGAATATATGAAATATGTGTGTGAAATATATGAAATGTGTGTGTGTGGAATATATGAAATGTGTGTGGTGGAATATATGAAATATGTGTGTGTAGAATATATGAAATGTGTGTGTGTGGAATATATGAAATACGCGTGTGAAATATACGAAACATGTGTGTGTGGAATATATGAAATATGTGTGGTGGAATATATGAAATATGTGTGTGAAATATACGGAACGTGTGTGTGTAGAATATATGAAATGTGTGTGTGGAATATATGAAATATGTGTGTGAAATATACGAAACATGTGTGTGTGTGGAATATATGAAATATGTGTGGTGGAATATATGAAATATGTGTGTGTGTAGAATATATGAAATGTGTGTGTGTGGAATATATGAAATACGCGTGTGAAATATACGAAACATGTGTGTGTGTGGAATATATGAAATATGTGTGGTGGAATATATGAAATATGTGTGTGTAGAATATATGAAATGTGTGTGTGTGGAATATATGAAATACGCATGTGAAATATACGAAACATGTGTGTGTGTGGAATATATGAAATATGTGTGGTGGAATATATGAAATATGTGTGTGAAATATACGAAATGTGTGTGTGTGGAATATATGAAATGTGTGTGGTGGAATATATGAAATATGTGTGTGTAGAATATATGAAATGTGTGTGTGTGGAATATATGAAATACGCGTGTGAAATATACGAAACATGTGTGTGTGTGGAATATATGAAATATGTGTGGTGGAATATATGAAATATGTGTGTGAAATATACGGAACGTGTGTGTGTAGAATATATGAAATGTGTGTGTGGAATATATGAAATATGTGTGTGAAATATACGAAACATGTGTGTGTGTGGAATATATGAAATATGTGTGGTGGAATATATGAAATATGTGTGTGAAATATACGAAATGTGTGTGTGTGGAATATATGAAATGTGTGTGGTGGAATATATGAAATATGTGTGTGTAGAATATATGAAATGTGTGTGTGTGGAATATATGAAATACGCGTGTGAAATATACGAAACATGTGTGTGTGTGGAATATATGAAATATGTGTGGTGGAATATATGAAATATGTGTGTGAAATATACGGAACGTGTGTGTGTAGAATATATGAAATGTGTGTGTGGAATATATGAAATATGTGTGTGAAATATACGAAATGTGTGTGTGTGGAATATATGAAATATGTGTGTGAAATATACGAAACATGTGTGTGTAGAATATATGAAATGTGTGTGTGGAATATATGAAATATGTGTGTGAAATATACGAAATGTGTGTGTGTGGAATATATGCAATATGTGTGTGAAATATATGAAATGTGTGTGTGTAGAATATATGAAATGTGTGTGTGTGGAATATAGGAAATACATGTGTGAAATATACGAAACGTGTGTGTGGAATATATGAAATGATTGTGGTGGAATATATGAATTGTGTGTGTGTGGAATATATGAAATGTGTGTGTGTGGAATATATGAAATGTGTGTGTGTGGAATATATGAAATGTGTGTGTGTGGAATATATGAAATGTGTGCAGTGGAATATATGAAATGCATGTGGAATATGTGCCTGTGAAAAGTATGTTGAATTGGTATCTCTATGGTACCACTTTGAAGAACTTTTAGTTAAACCAATCAACTCCAGGATTTATTATCCTTTTGTAAAACTTGGTGCTTGTTCTTTGCCAAACTGCTGAGGTAAGCACACCAACACCGGTTGTCACGCAGTGGTGGAGAACAAACAGAGACACAAAAGCACACACACATAGATATATAAATGTGTATGTATAGATATGTGTAGATATATATATATATATATATATATATATATAATATATATATATATATATATAATACAAATAAGAAAATGGAGAAACAAATTTGGTTTGTTCATCAACTTACGGATATTATAATGTTGGATTATTTATTCATTTTTCAAATGAGAACATCAAAAGTATACGAAACATTATATAAATCAATGGATAAGATAATAATACAAATACAGATTTTAAAAGTCATATTATGAATTATTGAAATCCAGAAATTACTTACAGCTGTTTCAGCCTATGGTCAAAAGCGAATCTAATTTTCATTGCCTATAGATGTCAATGTACTAGAGTTGTAGGCATTTAAAAAATATAATACTTATATATACACATGGCAGGTTTATTTCAGTCTCCATCTGCTAAATCCCCAAGGCTTTGGTTATCCCAAAGGCTATAGTAGAGGACACTTGCCCAATGTGCCATGCCACTGAACCCAGAACCATGTGGTTGGGAAGCTAACTTCTTACCACACAGCCATGCCTGTGCCTATCCACACAGATCCTTTAAAATTGGTGTATCTTCAGAGGGTCATTATGCCAATAATAAACACACACACTGGTTCTATTTCACTTCTTTGCTTTTATTAGTCAATTGATTAACTATTTAAGCAATTAACTAATAAATTATTTGATTAATCAATAGATCAATCAGTCAATCAGGTACTCCTTCCATCACTATTTGCAATTCTAACTTACCTCACTGATTGATTGATTGATTGATTGACCAAACGATTAATGAAGCAGTCGATTAGTTAATTGGTTAACGAATTCATAAATGAAAAATAAAGAAGCAAAATATAATCAGTGCATGTGTTTATTATTGGCATAATGGCCCTCCCAAGATAGAGCAAAACAGGTTCCAGCACACGAGTTCAAATCTGAAATCTTACAAAACAATTATGAAAACAAAATACTTTAAATTTCGTTTTCGGATTTGGTTTGCAAGATTCTTTATGTGAGTTCGTGTGTTGAAGCATATTCCATTGTGTCTGGGGAGAGTCATTTTCTTTTTGTGCCTTATAATGTAACACACTCACCGGTAAAATTTCCACTTTTTTCTTATTTTCATTTTCCTAAAACTTTTGTTGCGCTTTGCAACCTTTTCAATATATTCTTGACTTTTCAAGAGTCAATACTATTGAAAAGGTTGCAAGACGCAACGAAAATTTTAGGACAATAAAAATAAGGAAAAAAGTGAAAATTTTACCGGTGAGTGTGTTACATTATAAGGCACAAAAAGAAAATGACTCTCCCCAGACACAACAGAAAATACTTTAAAATTGAGTTTCATTTCCTAATTTCCACAGAACTGCATATGGGGGGGGGTGCAGTATGTGTTTGTGAAATGTCTGTGGAATGTGTGTGTGTGAAATGTGTATAATGGAATGTATATGAAATTTGCATTTGAATGGGTATGTGGGGGGGGGGCTATGCATTTGTAAAATGCATGTGTGTGTGTGTGTGTGTGTGTGTACAATGTATGTCTGACAAAATGTCTGTTTCCCCAATTCTCGTTTGAAATCTGTTTTTGCATCTTTGAAGGTGTTCTTCTGTTACCACACCAAGAAGATTGACTACAGTGCATTCAAAGGTGAAGTGTCTTCGTTTCATTCCATTCACTTTAGACCTTGTTGGTGTTGTTGTTGTTGTTGGTGGTGGTGGTGGTGGTTGACCTCCTGTATTTGTGTTTTTGTTATTTTGTCTTGTTATTGTTTGACCCCCTAACCCCCACCCCCTCCACCAAGTACCCCCTAAAGCAAAGCACTTTTTGATCAAAAGCATTCCAGCTGTATATAGGACTACATTATCTAATGTGTCCTTCATGCGGGGTTGTAATCCAAAGTAAATTTGGTTGCTATTTCTAACAGTTTGATTGACCACATAGAGGCTTGCTTGGTGTCCCTAATGCATTTTGTGTTTTGTGTCTTTGTTGTTGTTATTTGACATGTGTTCAGCCCTGTTTGAGCAGATTTACTGTCATAGACAATCCATCCATGACCTTCCTGTATTATTCCTATGTGCAAGGAACCTGGACTCTATCATCCAATGTGTATTTTTCTAAGATGACTAGGTGTGATTTGAGGAAGATTTTCCATCACTGGAATGGTTCCAAAAAATCTTCTGGAAGACCTTGGACATTGGCAAGCCACACAGAGTAAGAACAAACATTGGAACCGTATTGCCAGAGTCTGAGAAAATGGGTAGAGCAAGTGAGTTTTGAGATGGGAATTTCAAAATCAAGCTTCTATCACATTTGGAAAAGATACATTCCAAGAATAGTTTGTGCTCTCAAGGAAGACAGTCCAGACCAAAAAATAGAGTTAGGAAATCATTCTTGGCAAGATGTGTAGAAGATGTCTGCTTTCCAACAAAGATTCTTTGGAATGGTGAAGCTACATTTAAATCAAATGGCTCGTTTAATTGCCACAGCTGCATAAAACTGGGGAGCTGAGATTCGGCTTATTAAAGAGGTACAAATTGTTAATTTGCCAGGGGTAACATTTATGGTTTGGCTTATCAAAAGAATCAGTCAGACCTTTCTTTTTTGTTTATGGTACTCTGGCTGATCCCACTTACTTGAATTTGCTGTTGCAATCTATCGTGCCAAGCATCGAAGAGGATATTAATAATGTTAGTTCCTACATTGATGAGATTTTGCCAAACAGGCCGATTGGAAGAAGAGATTCAGACTTCATATTATTAGGATTTTTTTTTTTATGGGAATACTTAAAAGATAAATGTTTATTGTACAAAAGCAACAACAGCTGACAAATTGAGGATGACCATTGAACAAGAATGTGTACAAACACTGGCCAAAATGATTCTTGATGTTTGTGATTCTGTTGCTTGACATTATCAGAAGTGTCTGAACCAGAATGGTCATCAGTTTGAAAACAAGCATTCCTAAAAAAAAAATTAAATTCTCTCTTTAGATTCAATGAAATTTTGGAAATGAAAAGCATTTTGATAGACACTGACTTTATAATCATTCAAAATGTGTCTACATTTTCTGTTGAGGAATGGGCAATACCCTATATATGTAAATAGGGGTTGGTGAAGCTACTGATTTGTGAATCACACCTTTAAGTGATCCCCAACATCATTATAGATAGGTCTGTTGGCACAATGTAGACCTGGGGTTAAACATCATTTTTTTTTTTATCACCACCACCCTCACCACCAACATCAATTTGTAACCTGGTCTGTCTGTCTCTCTCACTCTCTTTTTTTCTTTTTCAGTCTCTCTGCTATCTCTGTGCAACTGCCAGTCTCTCTTTCATTCTCTCTCTCTCTCTCTCTTTCTCTCTCTCTCTCTCTCTCTCTCTCTGATATCTCTGTTTCTCTATCTCTCATTTTACTTCTCTCTCTCTCTCTCTCTCTCTCTCTGTTTCTCTATCTCTCATTTTACTTCTCTCTCTCTCTCTCTCCTCAGCCATAAATGATGCCTGTCTCATCGTGGATCATAGAATCGTTATCAACAATGATTTCCACACTGTTGATCCTAACATCTGGGCAGCTGGCACCTTCACCAAATACCAACGGGTTTTATATTCTGACAACTGGGTACATAGCAAGTTTAGCTCAAAGGAAATAGGTTGTACTGTGAGTATTTCTCTCTCTCTCTCTCTCTCTCTCTCTCTCTCTCTCTCCTCTCTCTCTCTCCAGTGCCTCAGTAAGTATCCATAGGCACGAGGCACACTTTTGTCATTAAATGAGAGTCCCTTGTACTACATGCCATGAAAACAACAGCAGTAATGGTAATGGTAATGATGATGATGTGGATTTTTTTTCAAGATGTTTAGGCCAAGAACACAAGACTCCCCACCCCTCCACACTGTTGATCCTAATATCTGGGCAGCTGGCACCTTCACCAAATACCTTCTTCTAAATGAGTCACCAATCTTTCAAAAGATTGATCCTCAGTGTAGCACTGGTACTCACTTCCAGCTGAGTGTACTAGAGCAGTATGAAATGGATTGCCTTGCTCAAGGAAGCTACCGGGTCCAAGAGTTGAAACCATAACCTAATAGTTGTGAGCTCAATGCTCTAACCACCTGGCCATATGCCTTCACACATGCCTTGTGACCACACACACGGCGTAGTTTAGCGTTAGTATGTTTGAATAAAAGTTTGGCAATAGAAGTTTGTAACATAGTAGTGTACTGAGCCCCGCCCAGCAAAGGATGACTTTTGCTTAATTAAGTGTGCCAAAAGAGTGTCAATAGGGTGAATAGGGGTGCAAAAAAGTGATGATGCATGCCTTGTTGTCTCTACCCCCTAAGTAACACCATACACAGCAACTAAGGCATGGGTATGGTTAACGGAGAAGCTATTGCAAGCAGTAATAGGGCTTCAAAAGCTTTGACGTGATTTTTTACAATGAACCACCGCTATGGCCCTCGACTAAGAACGCCTATTGCTCAATGTTACGCATTGGAACTTGCAAAAAGTATGGAACATGGGGTCTTTTGTTGTCTTTCTTCAAAGTAAAAAGTGTAACGATGGAATGGCTAAACGTTTGGCTACTGGCTTTTTTTTAAGGTAGCATCACATTGAATCCTGGCAAAGAAAGGGTAAGTGCTTCATTTATTGAGCCAAAAAATGTGTCAAAAGGGAGGCTAGAGGTGCAAAACATGTTGGTGCATGAGCCTTTCTGCTCTTTTTCCCCCAAAATAACACATTAAGGTGTAAAACGGAGCAATTAAGGCATGAAAAAAGTTCAGCAACACAGCAACAAGGTCACTTTATGTGTATGTCCCCAATCATGCGTGCAGGTCACGGGGGTGATTTCTTCGCCATGGCCTAGCTCTGACCTTGTGGAGTATATGTATAAAATTCGAGGTCAATCGGACATTGAATGTGGATTTCTATAACACATACACAGACACACACACAAACTCAATTTTATATAGATATATATATATATATATATATATATGTTTGTGTGTCTGTGCTTGTCCCTCTCCTACCATTACTTGACAACCGATATTGGTGTATTTACATCCCCATAACTGAGCAGTTTGGCAAAAGAGACCGATGGAATAAGTACTAGGCTGCTTACAAAGAATAAGTCCTGGGGTTGATTTGTTCGACTAAATGCAGTCCTCCAGCATGGCCACAGTCAAATGACTGAAACAAGTTAAAGTAGAAAAGCATAATGAGTCAGAAGAAATATTGCTGGACGTATTGTCCACCTCACTGCCTTTGGCCCCTCATTAATTATGACATCGTTTATTTCTACCAATTCTGGGTTACTCTCTTTTACTCTTTTACTTGTTTCAGTCATTTGACTGCGGCCATGCTGGAGCACCGCCTTTAGTCGAGCAAATCGACCCCGGGACTTATTCTTTGTAAGCCCTGTACTTATTTTATCAGTCTCTTTTGCCGAACCGCTAAGTGACGGGGACATAAACACACCAGCATCGGTTGTCAAGCAATGCTAGGGGGACAAACACAAACACAAAAACATACACGCACACACACACATATATATATTCATATATACGACGGACTTCTTTCAGTTTCCGTCTACCAAATCCACTCACAAGGCATTGGTCGGCCCGGGGCTATAGCAGAAGACACTTGCCCAAGATGCCACGCAGTGGGACTGAACCCGGAACCATGTGGTTGGTTAGCAAGCTACTTACCACACAGCCACTCCTTTTTTTTAATCATTGTTGTTGTTGTTGTTGTCTTCCACAGCTGGCCAACAAAATTCTGAAGATCTTCAATCCAGTTATGCATGAGAATGAAACTAAAAACCTAGAAGAAGATGCAGAATTAGTTATGGCATACACCGAACCCAGAATCAGCAGCGCCTTGCTACCAGGTCAATAAATTAATTAATTAATTAATTAAAAATCTTTTGATTAGGATTTAACTGGTGTTGCTGTTGCTGTTGAATTCTACTTATGTATGTGTTTGTCTGGGATGTTGAGTGTGTTGTATTGTGGTGGTGGTAGCAGTGGGAGAGGCGTCGGCAATGGCAGAGGCGGCAGAGGTGGTGGCAAATCAGAGGCGGAGGCAGCGGCAGAGGCGGTGGCAAATCAGAGGCGGAGGCAGAGGCAGAGGTGGGGGCGAAGGTGGCAAATCAGAGGCGGAGGCGGCAGTGGCAGAGGCAGAGGTGGGGGCGAAGGTGGCAAATCAGAGGCAGAGGCGGCAGTGGCAGAGGCAGAGGTGGAGGTGGCAGAGGCCGAGGTGGCGGTGACAGAGGCAGAGGCGGAGGCGGTGGTGGTGGTGTGATTGTATTGTTTATGTGGTCTTCAGGTTGTTGAAGTCCTGGTGTTGTGAAGTCATGGCTGATATTGTGAGGCTATGATGGTTGTGAAGTTTCTGTAATTGTGAGATCGTTGGTGGATGTATCTGTTATTAGGTGTATACTCGTATTTAGTCAACGCCAAATTAATTATTAAAGAAGACAACTGTAATCACCAATACTAATTAAGCATTGTAATTAATTAATCCTCAGGTGGTTTCCATTACTTAAATGTGAGCAAACCTGCTGTCATTAACGAATTCTATGACTCAACCGTACAAACTGTGAGTTGATTTCTTGTTTAATTATTCTTTTTATTAATGTATGTAATTAAATTATTTTAAAGCCAGGAATGACTGTAAGTTATGGCGATTATCTCTGTGAACCATTTTATACAATTCTGGCAGACATTAAGAAACCATTCCTAATCAAAACCATTCTCTCTACAAGGCAGACTAAGCAGAGTGTTTATTACATTTTCCTTTTATTTACCATTTGTTTGTCATTTCATTATCTCTCTGGCAGAAGATAATCACACGGATATCTGCTCTTATTAATCCAAGACAAATTAACAATGTTTCTACACCCTGTCACCCTCCAACTCTCCATGTTTCCCAAATTATACACTAAAAACCATTTGTTGAGCCAGCAACACTGCAGCACTCCACGTCCCCTATATCAGGCAGTCCCCAACCTTTTTTTTGCAGCATGATGGTTCCACAAATCAAGGGATCACACACACATAACAAAACACAATGAAATGCATAATATACAAGGTGGTATCAAAAAGTTCCCAGACTCATTCTGTAGCACACCAACAGATGGCAGCACATGGGTGTGTGTGCCGTGAGAGCTTACAATAACCTTCATGCGGCAGTGTGCCAAATGGCATCACAGTGTTTACTTTGCAAGTTGTGAGATTTGTGTTGTTCTGGTCACGTGTGTCTGCTGCAGTCTGCGATTTTGTCATGGACTGGAACAAAGAGCCAATGTGAAATTTTGCGTTAAATTTGGGAAGTCTGCTACACAGACATTGAGCATGCTTCAGCAAACTTACAGCAAATAGGCAGTGGGTTGTATGCAGTGTTTCGAGTGGCATGGGTGCTTCAAAAGTGGAAGAATGTCCCTGGAAGATGACGAGCGACCTGGAAGACACCCCCTCCCCCACGAGTGTCACCCCTGGAAATGTGGAGTAAATTGATCAGATTGTGCATGAGGATCATCGGAGGAGAATCACAAACATTTTGAAGTATTTGAGGGTGGACCATTGGCAAAAGGGGTCAAATCTGTGGAGCACGAGGACTTAGATCCTTCACAATGACAATGCTCCCTGTCACCGAGTTCTCCTCACTCATGTGTTTCTCACCCAGAACAACATGCCATTGCTTCCACATCCACCCCATTCACCAGATTTATCTCCTGCAGGCTTCCATCTCTTCCCCAAGATGAAAATGCAGCTCAAGTGTTGTCGTTTTGACACTGTTGTCGAGATCCAGAGTGAATCGCAGGAAGTCCTCAATCTGCTTATGGAAAAAAGACTTCCAGGCCAGATTCCAAAATGACAAGAACACTGGAGCCAGTGTATCACTGTGTGAAGTGACTATTTTGAAGGAGATTATGTTAAAACTTGGCCTTCGGGCTGAAACATTTTTAAGGATTTAAGGATTTAAGTTATTTTTTATTAAACTTAACTTGTTCAGGAACTTTTTGATCCTGCCTCGTGTGTATTAATCATTCTGGACATTAAAATAAAGATGGAGAATTGTACATCTACAAAGCTTATTTATTAGTCATATATATTTCTTTACTACCCACAAGGGGCTAAACATAGAGGGGACAAACAAGGACAGACAAATAGATTAAGTCGATTACATTGACCCCAGTGCATAACTGGTACTTAATTTATCGACCCCGAAAGGATGAAAGGCAAAGTCGGCCTTGGCGGAATTTGAACTCAGAACATAGAGACAGACGAAATACCGCTAAGCATTTCGCCCAACGTGCTAACGATTCTGCCAGCTCACCACCCTTTATTTATTACAGTCATATATATATATATACAATACATTCTCTTTAAACCATTATCTGACATGTGTTTCTACTGCATAGACATCCTAGGATGTGGCACCCAATAGTGTCCTGTTGGCTCAGTTGCATTATGACTTCATCCAAGATAAACATATCCATGCAGCTTTATTCAAGGTGTTCCTGTCACAAGTCTTTGAAGCAAACTGAATTAGAAGGAATGTTGATTGTAATTAATTATTACAAACATAATGCAGAAACACCTGGAAGACTGTGGATAGCCAAGAAAATAGAAATAAAACCTTAAAAGCTATTCTTTCTGTGCATCCTGGTGCCATTTATGTGTGGTCTGGAACGGGTCCGCATTCCTGTTGGTTGGTGCCCCCTGTTCTGTGTTACACCATTATAATGTCCTTGTGAAGTGACATGCTACCTACTTTTATCTTGCAAAACACTAACATAAATGTAAATCTTGTTCTGTCTCGGCTGATGATGAAGTTTATTTGTTTTGTTACAGGGTTATGTTTTAAAAACTGGCAAGCCCACAGACCCTTGCGGCTATTTCGAAGTTTTCCTCAACCGGTATAAACAAGTTGAAACCATCATTTGTCTTAGAAAGGAAGTAAGTATAATCTCACTTGATATAAGTTGAGATTAATGATGCTATTAACTACACACTACATCTGGTGTTATCTGGGACATTTGGGTTTTCTGGGATTTCTCGATTATCTGAGATATCTGGTACATAATGCACCACCAAGAATTTTACTTTTCAGATGTATGCATAAATAAGGCGTGTGGTTAATTAATTCACTTTACAATCACATGGTTCTGGGTTCAATCCCACAGGAAGGTACCTTTGATAAGCATCTTCTACCAGAGCACCAATATGACCCAAGTCCTATGAATGTAATTGCATAGAAGACGGAAACTGTAAGGAATCTCATTAGATGAACTCTATCTGTTTTTAGGTCAGAGGCTTAATATGGTTCTTGGTTCCTTTTGCAGATTGCCCTCTGATGCAGGGATCATTCAATACATTAATGTACTGATTCTTACAGCAGTAACCTCTAAAACTTTCCCTATTAGTCCACAAGTCTCAGAAACCCTGAAAAGGTCAAAGGCCACTGCCTGTTGCTATTTGGATGAAGCACCTTAAAAATACAAAATGTATAGAAAATATTTTTTAAAAAAACCCTTACCTCTGAGTGTTTCAACTTCATTGATTGAATTCAGAATTGAGTTGTTAACATGGTGGCCTCCCCTCCTTTGTACTTGGTCAAAGTCTTGAGCTCATCAGCAAAATATATCCTCTCCATTTCGCGACCGTTGCCAGCGCCGCCCCGACTGGCCTTGTGCCGGTGGCACGTAAAAAGCACCATCCGTTCGTGGCCGTTTGCCAGCTCTGTCTGGCACCTGTGCGGGTGGCACGTAAAAAGCACCCACTACACTCACGGAGTGGTTGGCGTTAGGAAGGGCATCCAGCCGTAGAAACACTGCCAGATTTGACTGGGCCTGATGAAGCCTTCTGGCTTCACAGACCCCAGTAGAACCGTCCAACCCATGCTAGCATGGAAAACGGACGCTAAACGATGATGATGATTGTGTCTTCTCTATAAGTATTTCTATGGCCATTACTCTGATAGACTTTCTCTTTGAGTACCTTCTTTGTTGAGTTTCTTGTTATAGGGAGCTTCCTGTTGTTGAGCTTCCTTTTGTCTCTTTCTATTCTAATTGCTTCTTCCTTGAACAGTAGCATCTTGTTTTCCTCTGGTCTACAATATTCAGCCCTTTTCTCAATTGACATCTTTTGAATTTGTTGTCCCCTTTACCTTTTTTGTCATTCCTTACATTACAGTAATCTCAAGCCTTGTTTGGGACCAAATTGTTTTACGAAAAATAGAGAAGAAACTAATTTTTTTTGCCGTATTGGTTTCAGCCTTTTGCAGCCAGCAATTTTGTGGAATTGTATGGAGTCCATGAATCCATCCTAAACAACATGTTGCAGCGTTATGAGGAAGGCTTAATAAGGATTTCTTCTGGTGAGTTTCTTCTATATTCTGTGTGTGTGTGTGTCTTTGTGTCTGTGTTTGTCCCCCCCCATCCCATCATTGCTTGACAACTGATGTTGGTGTGTTTATGTCCCCGTAACTTAGCGGTCTGGCAAAAAGAGACCGATAGAATAAATCCTGGGGTTGATTTCTTCAACTAAAAGGCAGTGCTCCAGCATGGCCACAATCAAATGACTGAAACCAGTAAAAGAGGTGTTGATGTGGAATGTCTTGTCACAGACGATACTATACAATGTGGGTGAAGGCACATGGCTTAGTGGTTAGGGTATTCGGCTCCCAGTCATAAGGTTGTGAGTTCAGTTCCCAGTGGTGTGTTGAGTCTTTGAGCAAGACACTTCATTTCACATTACAGTAAGTAATACTGTAAGTAACCACAGCTGGCAAAAATGAGTTGCACTTGTAATTTCAAAGGGGCCAGTTTAGTCATAGTCTGTGTCCTGCTGAATCCCCCTGAGAACTGTGTTAAGGATACATGTTTCTGTGGAATACTCAACCCCTTTCACTTTAATTTCACAAGCAGGGTGTTCCTATTGACTGGATCAACTGAAGCCCTTGTGTTACTCAATATAATCAGCCTTGCCTATGCGCCTCCTACACTTCCCTTAATTCTTATACTTATTGCTGCCTATACATTAACCTATACATTTTTATCTGCCTATGCTCCAACTTATAAATTACATCTAAGTAAACACCAACCTGTAATTTTTTCTGCTTACCAAGCCGTATATTATATTTGCCTATATATCTGTCTATACACAACTTATAAATTACGTCTGCCTATAAATCAATTTAGATCTTATATCTGCCTATGCTCCAACTTATAAATTTTATCTGCCTACCAAGCTGTATACTAAATCTGCCTATACACAACCCATAAATTATAACCCATGCTAGCATGGAAAGCGGACGTTAAACGACGATGATGATGATGATGATGATGATGATTTGTCTATAAATCAATTTATATATTATATCTGACTATACACAACCTATAAACTATGCCCACCTATACACCAGCCTATAATTTTACATCTGCCTATACACCAACCTATAAATTTTACCTTCCTATACACCATCTAGTTTCTTCATGGAACCGTACTGTCTGCCAATCTACCATGATCGTTTTAAAGACATACGACAAGAAATCCGTCAAGTAATTTTGGACGAGAAGGTACGTTAAAGCCATTCTTTCTACTAAATCTATGTGTTTTTTTCTTCTACCAACCTTTAAACATTTGGTTCTACATCAGTTAGAAACAAGCAAAAGATAAAAGATTATGTAGATTTGAGGGCCAAGACAATTCTCACTGATTCAGTCTATTTAACTATAAATAGGTACAATGAGAAGGTGTGCTCACTAGCATAAAGAACAAGTGCAAAATTGGATTATCAATTATTTCGTCTTTATTGGACTATTTACCACAAATTACCTCAGAGACATCTAAATATTCTGGAGACTGTTCACTCTGTCAGCTGCTGTTGAACTAAAGACAGTTGCTTGTTTATCCAAAGAATATATGGCAGTTGTTGATGTTACATGTGGTTGGTAGATAAGACAACCAGGAATGGATATAACTTGTGTGTATATATATGGTGTCTACCGTATACAGACTGTGTGTTTAGTGTTACTGTGTATTGTGTGTGTGTGTGTGCATGTGTGTGTGTTATCGTGTAGAATTTGTGTGTTGACTATGTGTGGATATGTAATATCTTATGCTGTGAACTGTGTACTGGGTATATATAATGTATATTGCTTACTGTATACAGTGTGTATAGCATATATTGTGTATTGTATACTGGGTGTATATAATGATGTCTACTGTATTCAGTGTATGTGTGTGTGTGTATAATATTATATATTGTTTATGAATGCAGGCAATGTGCAATATTAATGCAGAACTGAGAGAAATGCTGCAAGATTCCGATGGTGTAGCAGAAATGGTAAGTAAATATTTCCATGCTCTCCATGGGTCAGTAAGCCAGATGGCTTTAGGCATTTGGGGGTTGTTGGTCAAAATGAGGGTCATCTTATAATCCTTCAGTCATAAGTTCAAACCTTACATATCGACATATCTTAATTTCTCTACCATGTCCACTGTATGGCTAAAGTAGTCAGAGTGACCGATTTGTAATGTGGTCACCAACATGATGGCCTTCTAGTTTGGTCAGTATTGGGATTAACTTGAAATTTAATCACTGTTTTGATGGACATGGTGTGTGGTCAGTATAAGGTCAGTAGCGAGCTGCCAGAACCATTTGCACACTGAGCAATATTCTTAGCATCATTTCATCTGTTTTTACATTCTGAGTTCAAATTCCACCAAGGTTGATTTTGACTTTCATCTTTTTAGGGTTGATGACTTAGGTATCAGTTGAGCACTAGGGGTGATTCATTCCACTTACACCCCCCCCCTCGAAATTGCTGGCCTCGTGCCTAAATTTAAATCAATTATTTGCATAGATACGGAGTGTGGTCACTATTGTGAGGAACTTCTGTTGAAGTGGACTTGTAGTGTGGTCAGTATTAGGATGACCATGTAGTTATTGTGCTCATTGCTGTGGTGTTGTAATGACAGTATTGTAGTGTCTGTAACAGTGCTGTAGTGGTGTTTTAGTGCTGTAGTGGCTTTAGCAACAAGTGGTGTTGTGGTGTCTATAGTGATTTTGTAACAGCACTGTATAAAGTTTTGTAGTGGTATTGCAGTGGCTCTAGCAATGGTGTAGTGCTACTTTAGTGTCTAATATCAATCATAATGTACGACTTCCTACACGGTCCCTCAAACGCTGGGCCCCACTATCACTCTATCAGTTACGACGACCAGTATTCCAGTTGATCTGATCAATGGAACAGCTTGCTCATGAAATCTATGTGCAAGTGGCTGAGTACTCCACAGGCACATGTACCCTTAACTTAGTTCTCAGAGCAGTTCAGCATGACACAGAATGTGACAAGGCTGGCCCCTTTGAATTACAGAGCTGGCTTTATGCTAGGAGACAAGGCATTGAAGTAGGAGAGAAGGGGCCAGAGCCAAGCAGGTTTTTTGGCTTAGAGGGGCCACATGGCTACTTTAAACTTTAGAAGAGAGGGTGGCAGTGATCAGGGTGGAGCAGGGAAGAGATAAAAATGGCTGTACTGAAGACATGTGAGTGGACCCTCAATGTACTCCGTTGGTTATGGTGACGAGGGTTCCAGTCGATCCAATCAATGGAACAGTCTGGTCATGAAATTAAGGTGCAAGTGGCTGAGCACTCCACAGACACCTGTACCCTTAAAGTAGTTCTCAGGGAGATTGAGCGTGACACAGAATGCAACAAGGCTGGCCCCCAGTGAATTACAGGTACAACTCCTTTTTGCCAGCTGAGTGGACTGAAGCAATGGGAAATAAAGTGTCTTGCCCAAGGACACAATGTGTCACTGGGAATTGAACTCACAACCCTAAGATCTTGAGCTGAATACTAATAACCACTAAGCTACGTAGTTTCCTTGGGCCTCACTGTCACCAAGGATTTCTCCTGGTAAAAGCACATCCTTAGCATCATAATGATGATGATGATGATGATGATAACCTTTGATATGGTTGAGCAACCATTCCCAACAAAGTGGAACAAAGCACCAAAATACCTTCCACCTTATTCTTCGTAGCAGAGCAGGGATCAAGAAGAAAAAGAAGGAGAGAATTCCTCCTATGTTAATATACTAAATGAAGCGTCCTGGTGCCTGCCTCACCATCTTGTGTGCATTACTGTACTTCCACACTGTAGATTCTCTATTACACATGTGGCAGCTACGGTGGGAAAAAAAAATGCTTTCCTAAAGAGGATTAATAAGACTGACACATGTCTGGAGTTGTCACCCTTACTGACCATTTATCAGATTTACACATTTTGACTCTTCTACTCTTCTACTTGTTTCAGTCATTTGACTGTGGCCATGCTGGAGCACCACCTTTAGTCGAGCAAATCGACCCCGGGACTTATTCTTTGTAATCCCAGTACTTATTCTATTGGTCTCTTTTGCCGAACCGCTAAGTGACGGGGACGTAAACACGCCAGCATCGGTTGTCAAGCAATGCTAGGGGGACAAACACAGACACACAAACACACATATATATATACATACATATAGGCGGTGAGCTGGCAGAAACGTTAGCACGCTGGGCGAAATGCGTAGCCGTATTTCGTCTGCCGTTACGTTCTGAGTTCAAATTCTGCCGAGGTCGACTTTGCCTTTCATCCTTTCGGGGTCGATAAATAAAGTACCAGTTACGCACTGGGGTCGATGTAATCGACTTAATCCCTTTGTCTGTCCTTGTCTGTCCCCTCTATGGGCAGTAAAGAAATATATATATATATATACACATATACGACAGGCTTCTTTCAGTTTCCGTCTACCAAATCCACTCACAAGGCATTGGTCGGCCCGGAGCTATAGCAGAAAACACTTGCCCAAGATGCCACACTGTGGGACTGAACCCAGAACCATGTGGTTGGTTAGCAAGCTACTTACCACACAGCCACTCCTGTTTAAGATTACAAAGTTACTTCCCCTACATGTTTTTTGTAGATTTATGTATTGGTTCAATGTGTACTTCTCTTCCATGCAATTAAAATATTGATTAATTAAATATGTTAGAGGTTACTTAGATAATTTATCTGTTAATTCTGCCAAATGTGGGTTAGCCTGTTATGTATGAATGAGGCTTTTAAGTCCATCTGTTATGTATGAATGAGGCTTTTAAGTCCATCTGTTACCTCATTTCTCTTGAAATACACTGTTTTCATTTCAGTTAATTTTAAAATATTGAAGTATTTCGTAAAATAACTTTGTCATAATTAAGCTGGTGTTTGGAACATTAATTAACATGGAATTTTGAAAGTAGGTTTTCATTTAAAACGCTTTTGTTGTATTTCTGTTGAAATACATGGTTTCTTTTGTTTGAATTAGTTTTTAAAATAATCAACAATTTGATAAAATAATTTTGTTGTTATTAAACTGGTTTTTGGAACTCAAGAAAAAGAAAAGAAGAAATTTTGACAGAAGCTTTTAATTTAGATCACTTTAACCCTTTTGTTACCATACAGCTGTTGAAATACTCTGCATTTGTTTCAACCAGTCTTGAAAATAAGGAATTTAGTAAAATGGCTTTGTTGTTATAAAACCTGCAGTTTGAAACATAAATGAACATGACATTTTGATAGAAGGTTTTACCTTAGATTAATTTTCGAAAGTGGAAGTCCCTTATCAAAGCACCAAGTCTAACCTGTTTATTCCTTTGTCACTTATGTAAACAGCTGAGCCAACAAAAATGCTGCTACATGGTTGATCAACCTAGTAGAAATAGCAACCAAATTTCCCTCAAATCATGCTCTACTGTCTTTTAAAAAGAGGAAAGAATATTGGATAATGATGTCTGAATGAAATGTGAATAAAGCAAAATATAACTGGATGGCCATGGCTGTTATATTTTTGATCATAGGTCTGCTTGATGAAGGTTAGCTTGGGGTTAGACTTGGGTCAGTTGGTATTGAAAACGGTACGATATAATCTACCATTTTTCCAGAAAAGGGTCCCTCCCCATTAACCCAAAATATAAACTATCCAGAAGTTCGATATGGTCTAAATGTACAAATCGTTTCTGTTTTATTTTCCAGTTTCCGAAAGCTGATCTCTCAGATCTAATTGATAGATACATGCAGACAAATGCTCCGCGCCGTCTCGTCGAACACCATGTACTCGCTTACCTCTACTACAATTATTATCATCTACCAATGTTTGCAAAACCTGGATGTATTTAACCATTTAAGCCATTCTTCATCTATGAATCTCTCTCACACACACATGCATATATATATGTATATATATATATATATAATATATATATGTTATGCATTTCAGTAGCTTACAGTTGTTTCTGCTATAAGATGCAATGCACTCATAAGATGCAATGCACTCATATGAGTGCATGCACTCATATTATATATATATATATATTATATATATATATATAATATATATATATATATATTATATATATATATATATTATATATATATTATATATATATTATATATATATATATATATATAATATATATATATACACACACACACACATATATATATATACTTTTCTTTATCCTTTTTCTGGTGTTCTCATACTGCAAACTTCTATTTAAGCACAGCTATATTATATGAAGAAAGATTAAAATATTTTGATTCCATTGAAGTTTATTTATGTAAACAGCTGAGCCAACAAGAATGCTGCTACATGGTTGATCAACCTAGTAGAAATAGCAACCAAATTTCCCTCAAATCATGCTCTACTGTCTTTTAAAAAGCGGAAAGAATATTGTATAATGATGTCTGAATAAAATGTGAATAAAGCAAAATATAACTGGATGGTCGTGGCTGTTATACTTTTGATCATAGGTCTGCTTGATGGAGGTTAGCTTGGGGTTAAACAAGTGTTTCTCTAAATGGTAACGGGTGACAGGAAATTTCGCCATAAGCATTTTTGCTGTAGGAAAATTCACTGTAAGAAATTTTGTTTTAGATGACCTCATTATGTTTTTTTTATATTTGACATTGAAGAAAGATTTGCCTATTTTATGCTTTTATAAAGTTTTTGTTTTTTATTTTTAAAAATGCTGATATAATCTGCTTCATCAGTGTCCTTATGGTGAGTTTGTCTTATGGCAAATTTCCTGTAGTGACTTTTCTGGACACAGATGGTAGTGAGGCTGGAGGAGTGGAAAGTGACATCACATTCAACATAGAGAGAGAGAAAGCAAGAGGTTAGACAGAGAAAAAAAATTGCCCCTTGGTCAAGCAGCATCTGTTACAGCCCTGGATCAACCAAAGCTTTGTGAGTGAATTTGTGAGATGGAAAACTGCATGGAAGCTCATCATAAATATATCATGATGATAACAATGATGATGTTGATGATGATGATGATGATGATGATATACACATCTGTGTGTTTGTGTGTTTGTGTCCCTTTCATATCATGCGACAGTTGTAAATGAGTGTCGCTATGATACAAGCAATGTCATTCATTTCCAATGTTCTGTAAAAACATGTCTGGCCACGGGGAAATATTGCCTTGCTTGGAAACAGGCAATGATCAGCAACAAGAAGGGTATCCAGCTGCAGAAAACCTGTTGATGATGATGATGATGATGATGATAACAATGATATATGAGGTGGTATCAAATGGTTCCCAAACTAGTTAGGTTTAGTAAAAAGTAACTTAGCTAAGTTTTAACATGATCTCCTTCAAAATAGTCACCTTGCACACCAATACACCCATCCCAGCATTCCTGCCACTTTTGGAATCTGGCCAAGAAGTTGTTTTTCGTAAGCAAGTTGAGGACTCTGGATTTGCATTTCCATCTTAGGGAAGTGATGGAAATCTGCAGGTGCTAAATCTGGTAAATAGAGCAGGTGTGGAAGTGATATCATGTTGGTTTTGGCAAGAAATACACGAGTCAGGAGAGCTCAGTGACAGGATGCATTATTGTCTTGAAGAATCCAATTCTTCGTGCTGCACAGATCTGCTCACTTTCACCAGATGTTCCTCCTGGAATACTTCAAAACATGGCAGCAAAACTCTTAATTGACAATCTGGCCCTGGGAAAAATTTTCGATGTACAATACCACATTTCCATGGATGATGCTTGTGGCAGGACTTCCAGATCGCTCGTCTTCTGGGAACATTCTTCTACTTTTGAAGCACCCATGCCACTTCAAACAGTGTGAATGATCCATTGCCGTAAGTTTGCCAAAGATTGTTCAATGTCTGTGTAGCAGACTTCCCAAGTTTAATGCAAAACTTCACATTGGCTCTTTGTTCCTGTCCATGGCAAAACCACAGACTACAGCATACACCCGATCACAAAAACACAAATTTCACAATTTGCAAAATAACCACAGTGATGTCGCCTGGCACACTGCCTCATGAAGGTCACTGGGAGCTCTCACTGCACCCTAGACCATCTGCTGCCATCTGTTGAGCTACAAAAATTAGTCTGGGAATGTTTTTATACCACCTCGTATGTATAAATGTGTGTGTATTTTTGTTGTTTGTTGTCCCCTATACACAGTCATTGAACAACTGATGTTGGTTTGTTTAGATCTTTTCTTAGTGATTTGTTCAACTGAACCTTCAAGGTGGACCCTCAGCAGGGCTACTGTCCAATAACTGAAATGAGTAAAAGAAGAAACAATTTCGGGGTTGCTCAACCCGCAAGAAATAGCTGTCAAATCTCCCTCAAATCACATACCACAATATTAAAAACAGAACGATACACATATATTTGCGTGTCTGTGTTTGACCCCCCCAACATCGCTTAACAACCGATGCTGATGTGTTTACATCCCAGTAACTTAGTGGTTCGGCAAAAGAGACCGATAGAATAAGTACTAGGCTTACAATGATTTGCTCGACTAAAGGCAGTGCTCCAGCATGGCCACAGTCGAATGACTGAAACAAGTAAAAGAGAGAGTATTATTAATGTAGTTGTCATCCAGACAAGTGGAGGTAGTCATGGCTGGAAGGCCTTTGATCATAAATCTGCTCAGTCAAGGTTGACCTTGACTTTGAGTTGAACAACAACAACGTTGCCATTTTCAGCAATACTTCTACTGCAACCAATACCCCTGCCTCCACCACACCACCACTACCACTCCCACCACATTTACCACAATCGCCTCCCCCCATCGCTGCCACTACCACCATTCCCCCACCCTCAACACTACCCCTATCACTAACATTACTATCTCTACTGCCACCACCACCACCCCTTCCACCACATTTACACCAAACTCCTCCCCTGTCACTGCCACCACCACCATTCCCACCCCCACCCCACTACCCCTGTCACTAACATTATTAACCCTACCACCATCACTAATTTTACTACTGTTACTACTGCCATTGCTGCCACCACCCTCATAATTCAAACATTGTTTAATACCGTGGAAACAATATCACAGGTAAATACAGACAACACAACCTACATTCACTTCATATCTCCTTTATCTGGCAGATAAAGATAGTCTTTCCCACAAATTCTCAAACTTCTCTTTGTCTTTGTATATCCTATTCCAACAATACATAGACTTTTTTTTTCTTCTTTAATGATAAAATAAGAAGGTTTAAAATGAAGGAAAAGACATTGATATCAGACTATGAAACCAAGAAAGGGTTAATAATAATAATAATAATAATTAATTCTTTTTATTGACCACAAGGGCTGACACACATGATTACTAAACATAAAGGGACAAAACAGGGCGAAAGGTTACAAAGGGTTTTGTCCGTTTGTGAAAAAATCTGAGTAAAAACTGTTTAACAACGAAAGATTATAACAATGAAAAAAACTCCCAATAGGGGGAGGCGCTTCGAAAGGTTCCTGGTGGAAAAAACCCCATAAAAGCCAACGGGAGCCTGGTCAAAGGGGGGGGGGTATAATAATAATAATAATAATGAAATTATTGTATACAGGAGTCAGATACATGCTTGTGTGTGTATGGAAGGGAGAAAATCAGGTGTAGTGTTGGCGAATCTCAGAAAGCATGGAAGTTTTGAAGGATGCAGTTCTCCTACAACTGATGCCGGCAGTTTGTTCCATGCTTCAGCAACTCTCAGCGTGAAAAAATGTTTCCTAAAGTCATGGGGGCTGTGCTGTTTTCTGACTTTGTAAACATGTCCACGGGTGTTAGACAGGTGGAGTTTGAAAAGGTGCTCAGAGTTATTGTTTGTAAGATGGTTAGTAATTTTATGGGCCCAGGGAAGTAAGGTGCTCAGAATATGGCAAATGCCTGATGGAGGGCATTCTCTTGTCAATCTGTCTCCCATTTATGGCAGCTTCTGTCTTGATGGAAGTTTTATTTTGATGTCCGTAACATCGTTGTTTAGTTTTATGTAAAAAGAAAAATGACTGAAGAAGATTTAAAGATACGTGGAAATTATTCAGTGACAAAGCACAGTCATGGATGTGTGGTTAAAAAGTTTGCTTGGCACCCAAATTGTTTAGGGTTCAATCCCAAAGCACAGTCAGGAACAGATTTCCTTCAACCTGTCTTAGATTTGGTCCTGACCTGACAACATTCTGTTAGCTTTTATATTTTACTTGTTTCAGTCATTGGACTTGGCCATGCTGGGGCACTGCCTTGAAAGGTTTTAATTAAGCAAATTGACCCTGGAACTTAATCTCATGAGGGAGTAGCATTGCTGGTGAGTGAGCATAGGAAGAAGTATATGGTGGAGTGGAGGGAAGTGTCTTCAAGTTTAATGTGGGTTAAGACGAGGTAGGGAGGAGAGATGTGGGTGTTTTTTAGTACATATGGTCCAAGGAGTGCAAGGAGTGAGGAAGAAGGAGTTCTGGAGGGAATTGACAGTGTGTGGATAGGGTCGGGGAACGGTGGTCATGTGATGGTGTTGGGTGACTTGAATGCATGAGTGGGAAATGGAGAAGTAGAAAATGTAAGAGGATGAAATGGGGTTCCTGGTTGGAAGGAGGTTGTTGGGAAATTGTATGGAGCTGGAGTTGGTGGTGGTGGGGAAGAATAAGTTCACATGGTGGAGGGTGGAGGGGGGAACAGTAGTGGATAGGGCCTTCGTGGACTATATATTAATCGATAAGAGAGGGGTAGGAAAGTTGGTGGATGTGCATGTAATGAGAGGTGAAGGTGGAGGAGTGTCAGATCACTTCTTAGTAAAGGGTAAGTTGAAGGTTTGCTCAAAATGGGATGCTAGAAGGAGATCTTGTGTAGCTGAAACCTGATTTTCTCTTTTGAGACCACCACACTCTACACACTTTGCTTCCAAGCACTTCTATAAACAATGAAAGTGAGCAAGCAACATTGTAACTTGGTGTGCTTGAACCTTTTGGTTGATTGCCCACCATGACCTCACCAACTGTGCAAAACCCCCCTTTCCTCAAATTCCCAACTGTAATGTTTCTGCAATCACCCTACAACCCGCACCCTCCACATTCATTGCCCATTTCACACCCACCTCCATGCTGACCCCATTTGCTGCATCTCCTCTAAAAATCATCCCTTCCTACAGCACAGCCTCCCCACTTTGCACAAACACAACAAATGCTATTTCTGGTCACCTCAAACCAACAAAGCCACTGGCCTTGATAATGTCCCTTCGTTTACCCGCCTAAGACAAAGTGCCATACAGATAGCTCTTGCCCTCACCAAACTCTTTAATCTTGTTCTATCCTGACCTTTGGCAACAAGCTACAGGGTGTCCCAAGAATGGTAAGTCTCTCTGATTCTGCCAACTACTGTCCTAATACACTCACTACCAATATCTCAAAGATAACAGTGACGGCGTTTAAACTGGCCCAAATATTCAATCAGTTTTACAGTCAAACTGGTCAGAAATGTTAGCACGCCGGGCAAAATGCTTTGCGGTATTTCGTCCACCACTGCGTTCTGAGTTCAAATTCCGCCGATCAACTTTGCCTTTCATCTTTTCGGGGTCGATAAATTAAGTACCAGTTACGCACTGGGGTCGATGTAATCGACTTAATCCGTTTGTCTGTCCTTGTTTGTCCCCTCTATGTTTAGCCCCTTGTGGGTAGTAAAGAAATAATTATATGTCACAGTAACCTAAATGTTAAAGGCTTAACAGCAATTTTCTCCAACACACTCTCTCTCCTTAAATGACAACCAATAAGGCTTTTGTAAAACCAGAACTCCTAAACACCTGCTCACAAAATGATTTTTGCCCTCAAGAAATTTTATGAAAGCAATACCAATGTCCTCAACATGAACAAAGTTCACCTGTCAAAGGTCCTCACCTGTTGTCTCTTGAATCGATGGTTTTCTGTGAGAATGTAAGTCACACCATGTTAATGAAGCCCTTTCTGCCCCACACCATAAAGTCTAATGTGTACCAGGGTTCAAGGTTTCCCCCCAACACTCCTTCCCCTATTCATCAACAACCTACTGACTGTCACCTCCAACAATGTCCACTCCTACATGGATTTTGTCACCTCTAACTCTTTTCTAACATTCCACACCCGAATATCATCCACATGTTTAATAGAGGCCTTCCATTAATTCTTCATTGATTCCATAAAGCCAGACTGAAAACATCCTTCAGTAGATTTCTGTCTCTCATCCCTCTTCAACAGCAAAAGGTCTCAACCACTGCACTCTCCCTTAAACATTATCATCCCCTCCTCTCCCCTTAAGCATTATCACATCTCTTACCTTTTCCTCTTCCACTCCCCTGAAACATAATCATAACTCCCTCCCCTTCTCTCATATTATCTCACTTCCCTCCCCTTAAACATCACACCTCTCCCATCTCCCCTTATGCAACTAGAACTCTTGACCCCATCATCACCGATGATCTCTCTCCTGTCAACCACATACCCTAAAACATAAATACTCCCTCACAAATATTGCTTTTCCTCTTAAGGCCCAGGGAAATACTTCAACTCCCAACAGCTACTAACCCTCTACAAACACCCACAATTGTGCATCGATCCAATATCTGAATAAACGGCCCATAAAAACGTTTTCCGACGGGAGTGTGATGATTTCTCTCACCAACACAACCGCCATCACAAAACATTCACCCTTTGGAGTCATATGGAAGTCACAACAAATGCTGGTTACACTCACTCCAACGATCTTTCTTGGGGACCCCACATACATAAAATGTTTCCACTCTGGTTAATTATTCTCTCTCTCTCTCTCTACTCACTTGAATTAAGTTCCACAAAGGAATGTGGGTCTGCACCTGTGAAGGTACGGTGGTTAGACACGCAAACAACAAAGACTGCATTACAAATAATACCAGACTAAGTCCTGAACACATTACAACGTCTGGCCCACACATTATGTGTTGTATCCTCTCCCTGCTTAATATACCACTTCTACAACCGCCTCTGCTCCTCTGAACTACATAGTTGTGCACCACCTCCATGCAACAGACCCGTCCCCTGCCTCCGTCACCCAAATTGCGTTTTACTGATCCTTCGTAGCCAGGTGTAGGTCGTTGTTTAACAACAGCCCTTAGCTTCAACCTTGAACCTTTTAGAGTTTTATTAAATATTTGTTTTCCAAAATAGTTTGGGGAAACCGGACTCACAAGTTTTGTTTCTCCTCTATAAACTGGAGACATGTCGACATAAGAAATTTATCAATAAACAGAATAAAGCACAATTTAACATTCCATGCTGAACAGTCTAGAACCAAACGAAGTGAAACAAATAGTTATGGTGTTTATATATCGCCAGTTAAGCAACACTAAATTACAAAACATGTCACGGCCCTTCAAACTGCGACCTTTCCTGTTGAGAAATGGAACATTTTTACCGCGGGAATTTGTCGGTTGCTAGCCTCGAACCAAACTGCAATGTTTTACACAATAATTCGTTTTATTTAATTATAACTTTTAAATTTCAAATTTTAATTTACAATTCCCATTCGTAATTTATATTTTCATTTCTAGAAAGTTATCAAAATAGTAACATTATTAATACAAAAAGTAATTCTGTGTGTGTAACATAAAAAAAAAGTTGTAATTCTCTTCCCAGAGTTCCGTTATCAGACCATGCTGTTATTTAGCCTCGATCCAGGTTGTAGTCAGATGTGATTTTTTTTTCTCGAAATTCTTGGTTTTTTTGCTCCATTTTTCCCTCTTGAAAGTAATTCACTGCAACATGGAATTGTCTCCTGAACATCTCAAACAACTGCGTTCTTTCGTAGAAGCATGCAAACTAAATCCTAATCTTTTATATATGCCAAATTTGGAATTTTTCCGTCGTTGGATTGAAGAAATGGGAGGAAAGATCCCGGCCAAGACCGAGGAAGCCCCTAAAGCTCCTCCGAAAGAAACTCCACCACCTGCAGAAGCCGAGGAACCAAAACAAGAGGCAGCCAGCGAAGAAAATGTGTCCGAAGAAAGTGAAGAGAGTGAAATTGAATTGGATAATTCTGGTGTTGTGGAAGATGACGAAGATTTCGACCAAAAGTTTGGGGATGAAACCCTGGAAATTACCGACGAAATGATTGAACTGGCAAATGACAAACGCAATGAGGCTTTAGATGCCATGGCCAACGGAGATTACGAAAAAGCTATCGAATTATTGACCATTGCTATTCAGAACAACCCGACATCGGCCAACCAGTATGCCAAGAGGGCCTCCGTCTTCATCAAAATGCTAAAACCTAACGCTGCTATCAGAGATTGTGAGAAAGCCATTCTACTCAACCCAGACTCAGCACAGCCTTATAAATGGCGAGGCAAGGCCCAGGGTTTGTTGGGTAAATGGGAACAGGCTTACCAAGATCTCTCTACTGCTTGTAAACTTGACTACGATGACGATGCTTACAAAATGTTACAAGACGTCACCCCAAATGCCAAGAAGATCCAAGAACACAGGCGTAAGTATGAATTGAAACGTGAAATGAAAGAAATGAAACAGCGGAAAGAAAGAATTCGTAAAGCCAGGGAGGAATACGAAAAGGCTAAAGGTCAGTCTGGATCAAGTGGCACAGGTGCTTCCACTGGAGGCGGCTTTGGCATGCCCGGGGGTTTCCCTGGTTTCCCAGGAGCTGGTGGTCCGGGTAGTGGACCGGGTGGCATCGATATCTCTCAACTCCTCAGCGACCCTGATATTTGTTCAGCACTTCAAGATCCAGAAATCGCTGCAGCATTCCAAGACGTCAGTTCCAATCCAGCCAACATAGGTAAATATCAAAATAATCCTAAAGTTCAAAAAGTGATTAACAAACTTGCTGCTAAATTCGGTGCCCCTAATCCTCCTCAGGGGGGCAGTTTCTAAGACAGTATCAAGCAGCTTGCATGTTTATCCTCCTCATTTAGCTTGCAGTTGCATTTGAGCTGTAATATTGATTGATATTTCCTGCAAGTGAGCGAACTGTTGTAGTTCTGTCGCAGACATTTTACTCCACTGAAGCTGTCAATATACACATAAAACAGTAATTCCAGAGAAAAACCACTACACATGCTAGACAAACGACCCCGAACTGCTGTTACAACACCAAAAGTTGTACCTTATTTGCAGTTGCTCACTTTATCTCTCTCTTTCTTTCTCTCTCTCTCTCTCTCCACAACAACCTGTCCACCTCTTTGCTTTTGCCTTTCTCTCACAAAAGCCATCCCCCCTTTCAATTCCATACAAAAATACATTCTACCAATTTATCTGTATTTTTCTACTGTTTTATTACTTTAATTAACATTGGTTTATCTCAAATCTTTGACCAACCACAAAATAACTTTCGTTAATAGAGAAGATGAGGGTTTCTTTTTTTTTCTTCTTTTTTTTCCCTTTTTATGTTTGGGGTCCTTTTATGTTCTGTCTCAAGCATTGACGTAAAATACTTTTTTCCTAAGTTATATATATTCTGTCTTGAAATGTTAAGAAACATTTTCCTTTTTTTTATATTCGACTTGCTAGAAATAGCAGCCAAACTACATCCTGCTGTCTTGAAGGAACACGTTCAATAATGTTTGTCCCAGGTTGACTACCTGGGGGAAAAAAAAAGAGGGGATGGTCACAGCTGGAATGCCTTTCATGCGGGCTGACCAGGGGAGGGGACTGAACAGGATTTGGGGAGCCAGACCTCGCTGAAGTCAACTTTACTTTTCATCCTTCTAAGGTTGCTAGAAGACGGTGCCAACTCTGTCCTGGGGTCGATGCCATCGACTAATCCCTTCCCCTCAAAATTGCTGGCCTGTAAGTAAATTAGAAACGACCATTACTAATAATAATAATAATAATAATCAATAGTTAAAACTTCCTGAAATGTTTTGCAATTTCTAGCTTCAATAAGTTTTCTTTAATGTCCCAACCGGGACGGGCAACCTCGGGTTTACCAGAACCTTCTATGTTTACAAATAGAATTTAAATGAATAATGCTCCCTCATGTCAATAGCTAGCTGTCTTGCAATATACACTGCACACGTATTTGCATGTGCGGTGCATTTTGCCCCTCTCGCAGTTAGGGGTTTACTTTGCAGTGTCAGCTCACCCAGACTCTTTCCTAAAACTGCTCGTGTAGGCCCATCACATTTCTTTTTCACCGAAACAATGTTTATTGATCTCTCAAGAGAAGAAAATAAAAAAAAACAGCAAAACATTAGCAAAACTCCAGTGTAGTTTGAACCCGTTTCCCCGGTATAACGAACTGGTTATGTAGGTTCAAATCTAGATTATGTCTAGTTCTAATTAATTATGAGATATTATTTCTTAGTAAATGAAATTTTTTACTGATGTTTCTGAAAACTTTATTTTCTTTCTCTATTTTTTTTTCTCCTTTTTTTTTCCTGCAAATTTTTTTTCTGATAATAAAAATGTTGGAAAAGATTATTTTCTATTTTTTTCTCTCTCTTCTGCTCAACTTCCTCTTCATTTCATGTTTTTTCATTAAGTTTCTTCACTAATTCATGTTTAGACGGGTTTTGCGAGATGCTTGACACATGGCCAACTTCTGCAGAGGGTGGGGTGCTTCAGTTTAATATTCATATTGCAAGTATGTACACACACACACATACTACACATACGTGTAACCCTTACCATAGTTCTTTGGCTGGACCGACCCCTGTGTGTGTATATGTGTGAGTGAATATACACACGCACACATACACGACTGGTGGGTTTGCTGGCTGAGTTTAGAATTTCTGGTGGCGTGTGGCCCTTCACGTTCTTTTCAATAGAATTATATTTAATAGAATCCTGTGATCCAAAGTTAAGACACATTTTGATAGTCAAATGTAGCCTGGGGAGGGATTTGGCTGTCGTTTCTAGCAGGTCGAATAAACTACGTAAAAACTAACAAGCAAGCTTTTACATGGTCGCATGCCTGCTAGAAATAGCAGCCACTCTCTCTCTCTCTCTCGTCATAATTACTGTTTATGAGTGCTGAAGTCTTATTTTATCGTCGTAAAACAAAATATTCATAAAGTTAAGAAATGATTATTAGCTGTCCGTCATTTAACACATTTTAATTAGAATCATTATTATTGAATGCTCTCAAAGGGCACTGTTGGACAATACGGGTCCCATCGGACTTGATGTATTTGTGTAAGCTAGCATATATCGATCCACGAACTACATACAACAGCTTGTTTTGTTGGTGGAAATAAAGATTATATTATTTCTGCCACGATACCTACCGTCCTTAACCCGTGCCTGTGTATCGCATTCGATGCACTGGACGGATTTCCCTGGCATCCATACATTTATATATATATATCATACACTTGGTCATTTTCTTTTTCTTTTTCATCACCGGAGTAACGTGGAACTTATGAAAGAAAGGAAAACCTTAAATTACTCAGAACCTATAAAAACAAGGACCGACTAAGAATTCGAAATCAAACATGGATGTCTGTAACAAACTCGTGAGCGCACTTTGAAGAGGCAAAGGGTTAATAAATGGATATAATGTGATATGTTGGTACTTGGAGGTACACAACATGGTTCAAAGTTTGGTTTAGTTTTCAGCAATGAATTAATTGAAGACGCAGATCAGTAGTTGTCTTTTTTTTTTTTTTTACCTATGGACCTTTTGGATAATTGTCTTGCTTCTCTTCTGCACCCCCAGGTTAAAGAAAATTCTATTTTATATTTTTAATTAATTAGGAATTGTATAAAAAAAAAAGGTTTAAGATGTGTGTTGTAGAAGTTAAATCAATTTATTATTGCTCTTAAACTTGACAAAATCTTTCTATGGACAAAGTTGAGAATCGTTGCATTAAATAAATGTAGTTTGTAGAAAGACGGGATGTTCATGGTCGGAATAGGTTTTGGTTATAGATCTGCTTGTTTAGTGTTTCATCCTATTTTTAAAAAAGCACAAACATATCGTATGTAAGTGTATCGAAAAGAAATGCCTTTCCTGTCTTTTTATTTATGTATATATATATATATATTTCTAGAAAAATGTTTTTTTATAATTTTAAAACTTTTTCCCTTCAAGGACGTTGTTCCTGCGTTCAATTGAGTTATCTCCCTTGTCAGACACATTATTTCTGTCCGTTTTAGTTTTGCATGGGTTTGATGGGTCTTCTCCACCCCACCCCCAAAAAACTTTAGTATCTCATCGTTCGTACGGGGTTAAGCTTCAAGACCAGACTTCACCACTTCTTTTTTTATCCACAGATTCTTCCCCTCCTCCCCGCCATTTTTTCCTTCACCCTCAACCAAGATTCTACGACCACGACCGCTGTCCCTTTCTATCCTTTGTCGTCCATCTACGCTGACATTGACGCGTCCGGCAAAAAACACTTCGCTCGCTTATTGCTTTCCCGCCCTTGCTCAAATCCTCTGCATTCGCTGCCATGCAACGTTGCACTTCATTTACTAGATTCATATAAGAGCCACCCCTTCGTTCTAAGATTACAGAATCCCTTTGTTGCCAGCAGTGCTATCAACTCCCTGAACTTTTCACCCCGTCTATTATACTCTTTCAGGACACCCACCTCCACTGATAATTGGGTCACCAAGGCAACGGAAGTCGTCGACGACTTGTAGAGTCTACCCGGGGTATTATAAGTAGTTTTTGGCATGGATCCTATCAATACTCGCGTTTATTTATTCAGTTAAGGGTGGCGGAGAATAGCACATGGGGAAGGGAATGAGTAGGGGATGGGGGCAAATGTTAAATTTTAATTCCTGGAACAAAAGTGTTTTCAGAATAGTAATTCCTGTTATATTTGACAGTAATATTAAGAAATTAAGGGGGGGGGGTAAAAAGTTTGCTATCCAACCACATGGTTCCGCGTTCGGTCCCACTGCGCAGCACCTTGGGCAAATAGATTTGGTAGACTGAAACTAAAAGAAGCCCGTCACATATAATATCTGTGTGTGTCTTTGTTTATCCCCCACCACCGCTTGGCAACCGGTGTTGGTTTGTTTGTTCCCGTAACATAGTGGTTCAGCCAAAAAACTACTGCGGTCGATCCATTCGACTAAAACTTTTTCAATGCGGTGCCCCAGCATGGTCCCGGTCTAATTACTGAAACCTGTGAATAAGGGACCCTATGTGCTGCCTAGCTTGACTTGTTAGAAATAGGGACAGTGTCCCCTCCATCATTTCAACTGTGGAGGCCATGGTCGGTTAGAAATAACAGCCAAGTCCTCAAATCGTACCTCACCAGCTTAAAACGTGATACTAAAATAGACGAGATGATCTCATTTGGAATGTCTGGTTATAGTGATGCTCAATTAGGGTTAACCTGGGGCTAAACAACGGATTCCAGAATTTTTAGAAAAAATGCTTCCACATAAGGCCGTATCTACTAGAAATAGTAGCTAAATATCTTAGATGATGATACCTTACTGCATTGGAAAAGGAGGGACACAGGGTAGTAGTGTAGTCCAAGACATGTAATACCCGAGTGGACAGGAATGGTCATGCATGGCAGGTCTCCTTGACCTCAGCCAAGGTGAGCAGGGTTAAACAACTAAGGTATGCACACACATATAAATGAAGTATGGGGTTTAGTTCACAGGTGAGCTAAGCGATTAGGTACGCTAGATAAGCAGTGTAACGGATTAGTAGGGCTCCAAGGTTATATCCGAGACGGTAGTTATGGAGCCATTGCAGGTTTTCGATGCAGCGGATATCTAATTGTTAAAGAGGACAGCAAACGTTAAGGCAAGGCAAATATCTCGAGTCGTATACAATATTGTACAGGACTTGAGATACTTGCTTTACCTTAAATGTTTGTTGTCCTCTTTAACAATTATATATATATAATTCATCCGCCTCGGAGCGGTAGTTGACTGCTAGAAATGGCAGCCAAATCTCCCGTCCTGAAGGACAGATACATTGGATAATGTGGTCCTTGATCCTACCTGGAAATGAGGTTGTAGTTCTAACGGGTGCATTTGCTCACAGCTTTGATAAATTATGGTTGACTCAAGTGTAAATAACACTGACTCCATTACAAAATTTTGATATGATTTTTTAATAATATATAACGTTTATGTCGATGTGTGGCCAGGAGTGGGGCTGGTCATAAGTCTATATTTATATTTTAATAATTTTAAGGGTTTTCATCTGTGGAGGTCATTGTTCTAGAAACTTCTAAATGTTGACTTGAGTTATCTCCCTTTACCCACTCATTAGGTGGGAGCTAGAAATAGCAGTCAAATCTTCGTGGTGAACTCAACCGTCAGAAGGACTTCTTCGATAATTGTAGAGCTTGAAAAAAAAATATGGTAAAACAGGATGGTCGTGGTTGGAATGCCTTTGATCATAGGCTTCGCTCATGATAACTAGATGTCTTGTGGTAGTTATATCCCTTTTCTCTGGATTTGAACCTCACAAACGGCAATTCAACTTTTCGTCGCACCGAGGTCGATTAAATAAAATTCCAGTCAAACGCAGATTGAGATCGATATAGTCGCATATTGCCGTTGATTGCTGTCAAACTGGATTTTTGTTTGTCCCGACCCTCCTTCCGCCCTCTCCCCTTTAATGCTCTTCGGTATTTCGTTTCTGAAAAGCTAAAACATTTTTAACCAAATAAAATATGGATTTTTTCCCCCCTTCTTTTTAATCCTATTAATCCAGCATTTGATTGGAGATTAGAGGAGTTACTGGTGTAGTACAATATTTGTTTTGTAAATAAATTTTATCAGCTTCGTTTCATTTTCTGAAATGATTAAAATGGGTTTTGTTCCAGTTTCAGTTGAAGCTGAACAGGAAACGACCGCATTTGGGACATAAAAGACACATTCCACCATTTCAGCAGCGCATATTGAAGAGGCAAAAAAAGTTTTTAGTGTATTAGAATACGCGATATTCTATTCTAGTTGATGGGGTGGAGGGTTATTTCATGAAATACGATATAAATATTATCACATCTTGATATACTTCACGTGTGTATAACATAGGTGGGGTGTGTCCTTTTAATGGTTATGCCACACCTGGAACCAACCCTGTGTTGGATCTACATTTTGAACTGGTTTTGCTACTTACATAGCAACAGTATCTTCCCAACACATACCTCGTGGTTGTTTTACCTCACTGCGAACCCCATGTTATGGTACCTAGCCAGTTCTGGCGTCCTACATGTTGATGCGCCTGGATTCTAATCAATCCTGTAACACATATGTAAACAGAATATATTCACACACATATATATATATATATATATACATATACACACACACACAAAAGAATACGTAAAGTAATGAAACTACATTTTGTAATCATCAGATTCCGATTTTGTTTAGTATTTTAAAGAGTTCTATTTGAGAGTTTTTAAAATTTGTTTTAATAGGTTCTGGATCTTTGCTGTTGAACAAACACTGCAATGACCGTTTATTTAATTTTTTTAACAGCATTAATTAAAGTTAGAAGCCATAACTGTTAATAACCTCCTGGCTGGAACAAGTGCCAGCCCGCACCCCCCCCCTCCTCTTTCTGTTCCCGACTCGTTGAATGCCTGGCCTTGGGCTGACTGCTGATCATAAAATGGTGCTGTCAGCAGTTTCCAGTTGTGCTGTTTTAGGTGCCAGTGTACGATGTGCAACACTGGTGCACATGCCCCCAGACGCTGCCTGCAAATTACAAAATGCTGTACACAAAGCTAACCGGCCTTGGACTGTGTTTACCGTGTCAAACGATGTCGTTAAGGTGTCAAACAGTTCACGCTTGGTTAACTATCTGGGGCAAGCTTTGATATACAAGACTATAAAAACCACTGCCTCGTGACAACCGTCCCAAACCGACCACAATGTCACGCACATGCCAGGGTGGCAGTCATTGACCTGAGAGTGGAAGGAAGAGGAGGCGATTGAGATGCTTTGTCTAATTTACTTGCAAAGGCCGAACGCTCGACCTGTTCTGGTTTCGTTCTGTTTATTTAATATGGGAGACACACAAAGGGTTAAATGTGTTTAAAAAGATTTAGACTTAAGATTTTAAGTCCATGGTTTCCAGCGTTTTATTTAAGCAGTGTATCTTTTTAGCTGCGGTCATGCTGGGGCACCACCTTGAATTTCTCAGTTGAATGAATCGGCTCCAGTGCTTTTTTTTTAAAGCCTCTTTTGCTGAACCGCTAAGTTACGCGGACGTAAACACACCAACACTGGTTGTCAAGTGGCGGTAACAAACGCAGACACAAGTACATACGTACGTACACACCTATACGATAGGCTTCTTTCAGGTTCCGTCTACCAAATCCACTGAGAGGGCTTTGGTCAGCTCGAGGAGACACTTGACGAAGATGCCACGCAATGAGACTGAAGCAAGTACCAAGTGTTTGGCAAACCTGCTTCTTGCGACACGGCTCTTCCTGCGCCTACTGAAGAGGCTGCATGAACCAAAGTCATTTTTTTTAAGATAAGGGCAGCAGTTCCTCATTTTATTTATTGACACCCTGGAGAAAATTCTTTCTAATATTGACCTAAGACTAGTAACTCTGAGGGGAGGGGGAAGTTGACAACATTGAAACCTGTACTTAACTAGTAGGAGGAAAAGCCGAACTTGGAATCTGAAGAAATGCCCCTAAGACTTTCATCCAACATGCCAGCTTGCTGCCTTAAAATAATTTTTGTCAGAGGTATCTGAGTGGGACTTTCTGGATAGTCATTGGCAGGATACGAAGTCCAACCAACAATAACCTATTATCCTGTGAAGCATCTTGGTACCAAAGGAGTCCAGGTGACTCCTAAGGCCCCAAACAGTCAGGGAGGACCTAAGACCTTTGCATAATTCAAAAGCACCAGCTCACAATGTTTGGTCATGTTGCTTGATTTTTTTTTCCAAGTTAGTCTCTGCTCACTGAGGATCCAGGTGGGCTGACAGCTTGTGTTGGTTGATCGCAAAAACATGGTGACTAACCAGGACATTTTTGTTTAAAGGTTTGCCTGTGCCCCACCCCACACCTGACCTGATAGGTATCAGATAAGGGGGACATTACAAGGACAGTTTGCAATTTGTATGGGGGGTGGGGTTACATAAATGATGAGTGGGAGAGGAGGGTAAATGAAATAAAGGGTATAGATGGTATACAAAATATGTGAACATGTTTATGATGTAATCCTTCTGATACAAAAGAACCTTCAACCAGGGCCAAGCACGGAAACCCCACCACCAAGGGTGTAACCCCCACCCAACTATTCTTCAATAGTAGTAATAATAATAATGACACACATAACACGGGACAGTTTGACTCATTTGTTTTCTGTTCTGTTATTAATTGTAATATTTATTCCCATTATTTTGAATTAATTCTGCATTATCTTGTAGCTTTGAGATTTCAATGATTTGGTTGATTTTTTTTTTTTTTTTTACATATATCTGGTTGATTTATTTAGGCATAGTCTATCAAGGACTACATTATCTACTGTGTCCTTTTTTTCAAAATGTTTCATAGGATTATATTGGTTAATCTGTGCTAAAGGCCAGATCTTTTCTTTCTGGTTTAACTAGGAACACAGTGAAAGCCTGAAATAACTTTGTGTTTAATCACAAACGTGTCAAGATAACTGCCTTCTTTTGACTCAGCACAGAGATTCTCCATTTTAAGAGAGAAGAAAATATGTTATGATGTTGATGCTTTCCTTGGTAGCATGAATTTCAGGTTCTTTAGAATTGAAACTATATCATAGGTTCTTTGAAACTTTTATTTCATCTCACACATAGCTTTACTGTAGTTAGAGAATCCTTTCTCACTAAGTTTTGAGTGCAAAACTACCCACCTTTCCCCTCAATTGAGAGGTGCTAGTTTTATGAGTTTGTGGGTGCTGGTGCCACATGCAGAGCACCCCATACTGGTGTTGCATAAAACTCCTCCAGTACACTCTGTAAACTTTGTTGCATTAGGCAGGGCATCCAGCCATGGCAACCATGTCAGAACAGACAGTGGAACCTGGTATAGCTCTCTCTCTCTCTGGCTGGCCAGCTCCTTATCAAACCGTCCAACCCATGCCAGCAAAGCAAACGGACATTCAGTGATGGAATGCATTTTATTGCAAGCGTTTAGGTTTAATCACTGGGTTAAAGTTTATTTCTGTCTTCTAGTCTTTGAGTGTTGAGTCAGGAGCATTGATCTTTGACCTGTGACTAAATTAATGTGAAACAAATAGGCTTTTTGAAGGTATAGCAAGAAGACAAGACAATGCCATCATCCCGTTTTCAAACTAGACTCTATATTGCCTCGTATTGTGTAGGTAAGGCAGATTATTTCATGTATGTCTGCTTACCTGGGATTAAGTAGTATCACCCTTGTGTCTCATGTGATTCGGTTGGATTTGCAGTTCGTGTGTTTCCAGGTTCAATCACACCCCTCAACACTTTGTGCAGCTACCATGGCCGAACTTTGGTAAGCGGAACATTGTGCAAAAGCCTGTCATATCTATATTCTTTGGGTCTGTTATTCTTTTACATTGCTTCAGTCATTTGGCTGTGGCCATGCTGGGGCACCGCTTTAAAGGGTTTTAGTCGAACAAATCGACCCTAAGACTTATTCTTTGTAAGTAAGCCTAGTACTTGTTTTATCGGTCTCTTTTGCCGAAATGCTAAGTTACGGCGACATAAACACACCAGCATCGGTTGCAATTTCCGCCTACAAAATCCACTCAGCCCGAGTAAATAGTAGAAGACACTTGCCCAACGTGCCACACAGTGGGACTGAACCCAGGACCATGTAGTTGGGAAGCAAGCTTTTCACCACACAGCTACGCCTTACGCATTAAAAAATTTAGCGAAAACCACAATTTAAGATAAAGTACTTAATATTTTGTGTGTGTATTCGTCAGCTGCGAGAATTGGTAGATTGAAATAAAAATGTGCAATTCTTGTCTCACTGAGTTGTCTCCCCTTAGACCATTGTCCTTGACATTTCGTCTCCTAAACGACAGAGAAGATACTGCGATCGGCAATATTGACTAAAACCCCTTCAGAATTGATTCTCTGCCATGACCCCTAGACCAATGACTGTAACCAGCAAAAGAAGAAAGAAATCTACCTGTTTTGCAGCATGTCTGTAAGAGCTGTCCTGTTCCGTGCAGCCTTACCAAAAGATGTCCCTCCATTCAAGTCTCAGACGAAAGTTTTCTATTTTTAAACTCGGTCACCCGATGGGTCAAGTTGACCTTTCGGCTGCTGGGGCGAGGATAACAGCATGAGCCTAGTAGACGGGTCTACTGTAGTAATTGGTACCACCCTCTGGAGTAAAGTAGGGAGAAATTATATTTGGTTACTAGAGACAATAGGGGAGGGGGGTGAGGTGTTTTAATTAAAACTAATTTTCAGAAAATATTTAATTCCTATGTTAGTTGTTTCAGTCAGTTTGACTACGGCTATGCTGGAGCACCACCTTTAGTCAAAGAAATCGACTCCAGGACTTATTCTTTGTAACCCTTATACTTGTTCTATTGGTCTCTATTTGCTGAACCACTAAGTTATGGGGACGTAAACACACCAACACCAGTTGTCAAGCGATGTTGGGGGGACAAATACACAAATCGTCTACCAAATCCACTCTCAAGCTTTTGGTCAGCCCAAGGCTATAGTTGAAGACACTTGCCCAAGGTGCCATGCAGTGGGACTGAACCCAGAACCATGTGGTTGGGAAGCAAGGTTCTTGCCACACAGCCACTCCTGTGCCTATGTAAACCATCTGTTGATATTAGCGGTCAAAATTCCATAATTCTTTCTACAATAGGCACAAGGTTTGAAATCTTTTAGAGGATGGGGTGGGGGCTAGTTAATTACATCAACCCCAAGTACTCAACTGGTACTTATAAATCCTGAAAGGATGAAAGGCAAAGTTAACCTTGGTGGGATTTGAACCTGGAACCTAGTGGCACATGAAATGCTGCTAATCATTTTACCCAGTGCTAACAATTCTACCTGCTCAATGCCGTAATAATAATTTCTGTTTTAGGCACAAGGCCTGAAATTTTAAGGGAGTCTAGTCACTTACATCATCCACCAATACTCAACTGGTTCTTATTTCATCGATCCTGATAAGATGAAAGGCAAAGTCCATCTTTGTGGCATTTAAACTCAGATGTAAAGACAGACAATAATGACACCAAGTGTTTTTGTCTGAGGTGAGGCTGACAGTTCTGCCAGCTCATTGCCTTTTCAACATTTCATAATAATGAAATGACTTTTGTACAAATAGTCTTTTAATAGTGACCACCCTGTTGGCAGTAATTTATTTTAATGATATATTTAATGTTGCACAGGCATGGCCCTGTGGTTAAGACCTTTGCTTCCCGACCACAGTTTCAGGGTCAATCTCACTGCAAGGAACCTTGGGCGAGTGTCTTCTATGATAGCCCCAAGCTAGTGTAGAAACCTTGTGACTAGATTTGGTACATGGTAACTGAAAGAGGCCCCCGTCATGTTTGTACTGCTAGGGTTTCCTTGTTTTGACATCGTGTGATAGTTGTAAATGAGTGTCACTGTCATACAAGCAGTGTCGTTTGTCTCCAATCTGCTATGAAAACATGTCTGACCATGGAGAATTTTAGCTTGCTTGGAAACAAATGAGGATCGGGATAAGGGCCTGCACCCATTAAAAAAAAAAAAAACTGCCTCATCAAATTCTATGTGGCCCATGCAGGCATAGGAAAATAGAAGTTAAAAACAAGTGGAGACTTAGTGGTCAGGATGTTGACTCACAATCGTAAGATTGTGGTTTCAATTCCTGAACTGGGCGACACATTGTGTTCTTGAACAAAACACTTCTTTACACGTTGCTCCAGTCCACTCAGCTGGCAAAAATAAGGAATCCTGTGACAGACTAGTGTCCCGTCCAGTGGTGGGGGAAAGAAATATGAAACTGGCCCCGATGTGTCTATATTGATTGAAGAAGGAACTTTACTCTTTTCACTTTGAAAGAAAATGTGAGCAACAGTTAAAAGAAAGAGAAAGACTGGTCTACGAGACGACAGATATCAAACGAGTGTCCTTACTTGGGAAGAACTGCAGAATAGCAAGCATCACCAATAACCTGGAGGTCACAGCTGCAACTGGCTCCATCAACTTCAAACAATAAAACCTCTATGGTGACTTGTTTATTAGGACAAAAACCAATAAACAACAATGTTATCTCCAAAGGAAATTTCCTCTTAGCTCTTATTTCCAACTTCATCCGGACCAATCCTAAATTTCTTCCTTAAAATGTTTCCTTGTGTTTTGTTTTCCTTAACATCAGCCACTAACTCCGAAATCAGTGGTTCTCCTTTTCTTTTAACCTATGGACCCCTTTAATTCCTATTTTACTCTGCTGGACGATCCATAGCCATTTGATGTATATCAGAAAAATCCTGTTATGTTTTTATGATTCGAGGAATTTTTTAAAAAAATTGAAATATTTTGTGCATTGTAAAAATATAACCAATTTATTGCAGATGAATTTTAACAAAATCTTGCCTGGACCCTGGTTGAGACCCATTATTTTAAACTGTCAATTTTTCTAACATAAGCACCAGGTTGCAAATTTGAGGGAGACTGGCATCCGTGCTAGCAGGGTGCAAAGAGCACCATACGAGCGTGATCACTAACAGAGCGGCTAACCGGCTTCCATGCCAGTGGAACTTAAAAGGCACCATTCAAGCATGATCGTTACCAGCGTCACCTTATTGGCATTTGTGCCCCGTGTTAGTAGGGTGCCAAGAGCACCATCCAAGCGTGATTGTTGCTAGAGCAGCCAACTGGCTTCCATGCTGGTGACACCATTCGAGCATGATCGTTACCAACGTCGCCTTACTGGCACCTGTGCTGGTAGCATGTGTAAAAAGATTCGAGTGAGGTCGTTGCCAGTACCGCCTGATTGGCCCCCCCATGCTGGTGGCACATAAAAAGCACCCACTACACTCTCAGAGTGGTTGGCGTTAGGAAGGGCATCCAGCTGTAGAAACTCTGCCAAATCAAGATTGGAGCCTGGTGCAGCCATCTGGTTCACCAGTCCTTGGTCAAAATCGTCCAACCCATGCTAGCATGGAAAGCAGACATTAAACGATGATGGTTCCCAGGTTCAGTCCCACTGTGTGGCACCTTGGGCATCCAGTCATAGAAAATCTGCCAAAACAAACAACTGGAACTTGGTGTAGCTCTCCAGTTTCTGTCAAACTACCCAATCCATCCAAGCAAAGATAGAAAATGGATACTAAATGATGATTTACATTAAGGGTGCACAGGCATGGCTGTGTGGTAAGAAGCTTGCTTCCCAACCACATGGTTCCAGGTTCAGTTTCACTGTATGGCACCTTGGGCAAGTGTCTACTATAGCTTCACCTCAACCACAGCCTGGTGAGCAGAATGTGTGAATGGAAACTGAAAGGAGACCCTCGTGTGTATGTGTTCCTTGCCACCACTTGGTAACTGGTGTCGGTGTGTTTACGTTCCTGTAACTTAGCGGTTTGGCAAAAGAGACCTGTAGAACAAGTACCAGGCTTAAAAAGTTTGACTAAAAGTGCTCCAGCATGGCTGCAGTCTGAGTGAAAAAGTAAAAGATAAACACAATATTTAATATTTTAATTCATTTAAAAATAACAATTCAAAACTTCAATTTTTTCCCCCCAGAGTTATTCAACAAAAAAAATGGTCTATTCAAACTTTTTTTTTCTTTTTCGTATATATATAAATATTTAAAAGTTGAGGTAAAGAAATTAAATGGATTAATGGATTGCCGCTTTGAAAGCTTGAACAGCAGCGAGGGCAGCTAGGTCTTCGTGGACGATTTGTGTGGGTTACTGTATCTTCTTTTTGGGTCTAAACACGCTAAGGATCTGTTGTAAGACTTCTGTGAAGACTAGAGTACCACCAAACACCAAGGTCGCACCGAGCCAATGCAGTGTAGTGAAGGGGTTCTGAAAGTACCAAATGCTGAAAAGGAGACTTGCAAATTTCCTCAGTGTTACGACTAGAGTCACTGTGAGAGAAGTACATTCTGTGGTGAGAATGAACACACTACGGATGCATACATATCTGGGGAAAAAGGATAAGGAAAAATAGATGGGGTTTTTTTTTTGGTTTTTTTTTTTTTTACATGTTTTTTTTTGTTTGTCCCCCCTATCCTCCATCATTGTGTATCAACTTGTGTTTTGGCCCTACATCTTACATACACAGCAACAGTTCTAACCCAACAATTTTTGTTGTTTTGATGTAGTTTTAATAGCTGGATGCCCTTCACTTATTACCAACTACAGGACGTATTTCATCTTGTCACTCTGACAGGACTAAAAGCTCTTATCTGCCCTGTATTGACATTAGTAATAACAGGTTTCAACAGAATTTGAAATTAGAATCTGTTTATTTCTGAAAAGAAGCTGCAAGAAATGCTGTTTAGCATTTTGCCCAATAATACTGATTCTACCAGCTCACTGCCATAATAAATCCTTTCTCCTAATGGCATAAGGCTTGAAATTTTGGTGGTGGGGTGACTGGTCAATTACATCAACCCCAGTACTTTACTGGTATTTTATTTCATCAACCCACGGATGAATGAAAAGCAAAGTTGACCTTAATGGGATTTGAACACACAATGTTAAGATCTGGAATAAGTAACACAAGGCATTTTGCCCAACTTAATTCTTTCTAGGTTAGGCACAATACCTGAATTTTGGGGGTCGGGGGGTTAGTTGATTACATCAACCTGCCCCCTATTTATTTTATTGATCCCAAAAAGATGAAAGGCAAAGCTGACCTCAGCAGAATTTGAACTCAGACTGTAATGGCAGACAAAATGCTTAGCTGCAGTTTGTCTGGTATGCTGACAATTCAGTCAGCTTGTTACCTTGCCTTAATAATAATCCTTTCTACTATAGGCACAAGGCCTAAAATTTTGGGAGAAGGGACCAGTTGATAACATTGACCCCAGTGTGTAACTGGTAATTAATTTATTTGAACTCAGAACGTGAAAACAGACGAAATATCATTAAGCATTTCACCTAGTGTGCTAACAAATAATAATGATAATCCTTTCTACTAAAGACACAGGGCCTGAAATATTGTGGGAGGGGATAAGTTGATTACGTCGACACCAGTGCGTAACTGGTACTTAATTTATCAACCCAGAAAGGATGAAAGGCAAAGTCACCCTTGGCAGAATTTGAACTTAGAATATAAAGATGAACAAAATACTTCAAAGCATTTCGCCTGGCGTGCTAACAATTCTACCAGCTCGCCCCCTTAATAACAATAATAATAAAAATAATTAGTAGGAGGTGAATGTTGTGGTATTGTTTTGTATAGTTTTCAATCTGTGCTTCTACAGAAACCTTATTCAATGGATTAACATGATCTACATGGACATACTGTGCAAAATTCCTATTACTGGAATAATCCAGCTCACTTAGATCTAATCCTTAGAAACCTGTTAATATAAATTTTTGTATTGAGTGGGCAAGATGTTCAGGTCAGTCTGCTGTTATTAATTAGAGACAGGAGACTCATCTTAACTAATTGAGATTATTAACTAATGTAACACAAATCATTGAAGTTAATTAGTAATCAATGTAATACACTTAATTGAGATTAATTACAAGAAAATCAATTTTGGTTAATTACTAATCTAATATATTAAATGCTATTAAGGTTAATTGCTAACTAGTGTAACATATGAAGTTGTTACTAAAGCACTGTGATTAGATGGGATTAAGTATATGGATGAGAGAGAGAGTTTGATAAAGGACTGAGTGAGTGAGGGAGGGTTGTATGTGGTGGGTCTCCTTCCAACCCATGCCAGCATGGAAAAACATGTAAAACAAATGAATGAAAATGGTGATGAGTGGGCTTTGATGGTTGAAGAAAAGGATACTGTGTCAAAACATTTCCCAGCAAAAACAACCACATTTTGGGGATGCCGAAATTCAAAACGGAAACAAGTTGATCTGTGGGAAAGGAAGAAAGAAAAAGGTAAGTTTAGGAATGACATTGGTTTAAGGAGGCTCAAAGCGTTTTCGATGCTCCCGACGATACTTTAGGCGGTGCACTCGTACCCACTGCACCTGAGCCTAATTTAGTGTCTTTCAGGAGGAAATTAAATATTTAAAAAAAAAAACATGAATTTACAAATGTCTGTTGCTTTTAAGTTAGCAATGATTTAACAGATCTATGATCAGAGGCGTTCCAGATATGGCCATCCTGTCTTTTTGTGTATCCAACACTATACTGTCCAATAGATAATCTTTTTCAAGTAAGATACAATTTGAGGGATTTAGCTATATATTTTATCCAGTCAAGCTCCCTCATTTTCATAAAATGTCTTAATTGTAAACTGTTTAATTCAAATAAGATGCCAAAGTTATTCTACATTCTTTACTGTTATCAGTAATTGGACTGTGGCCAAACTGGGACACCACATTCAGGGGTTTCACTCACATTAACCCCAGGAGTTAATGATTTGATTAACAGCCATCAATAAAATGTTTGACAAAGGGACGTAACTCAACTCACCAGTTGACATTGTCAAGCGCGGGGGAGGGGATGGACGCACACACAGTAGTGTTCCTAGATTGGGTGGTGGATTTCTATCATTTTATGATGAGCATTCGTTTGATCAACTGAATTAATGTGTAATAGTGGTGGCAGCGTATTCCACAGACATCTTTTTATCTTTTCAGCCATGCTGGAAAATCACCTTGGAGAATTTCTAGTTGAATGAACCAACCTAGTACTTTCTTTTTGTTTTTGTTAAGCCTAGCACGTACTCTGTTGACCTATTTTACCAAACCGCTAAGTTATGAGGGAGGATGTAAACACACTAACACCAGTTGTCAAGCGGTAAGGCCGGGGACACACACAACGTGCTTCTTTCAGTTTTCATCTACCAAAGTCAACCCAAGGCTATAGTAGAAGATATTTGGCCAAAGTGCTACACAGTGGGACTGAACCTGGAAGTGTCCATTTTCTATGCTGGCATGGATGGATTAGACATTTCAACAGGGACTGTAGAGCTACACCAGGTTCCAGTTGTCTGTTTTGGCAGGTTTTCTATGACTGGTTCCTCTTCCTAATGCCAACCACTTTACCGAATGGACTGGGTGCATTTTATGTGGTGCCAGCACAGGTGCTTTAAATGTGCTTTTAAAATCAAATTGACCGACTGGTGTGACAAAGCTGCACCTGTTGTATTACAGGTACAATTCTTTGCCAGCCTTTGTCTACCCAAGTCCACAACCAAAGTATGGTTCAACTTGAGACTATCGTAATGTGACAATTGCCTGAGATACCATACAATGGAATTGAACCTGGAGCCATGTGGTTGTGAAGCATACCCCCCCAACCATTCAATGTACTGCACCTCTACATTAAATGCATATTTGCTAATTAAATTTTCTTTCCTTCCTTTATTAACTAAATTATAAATTGGTGCAAACATGGCTGTGTGGTTAAGAAGCTTGTTTTATAATCCTGTAGTTTAGGGTTCGGTCCCATAGTGCAGCACCTTGGGCACGTGGCTTCTACTGTAGCTTAGGGACAACCAATGCTTTAGGAGTGAATTCTCTGTGCATTTGTTGGTTTGTTTGCATTCCCATAACTAAGCGTTTCAGCCAAAGAGACGAACACAATAGTATGAGACTGAAAAAAAGTAAGTACTATGGTTAATTTGTTTAACTAAACCTTTTAAGGTGGTGCCCCAGCATGGCCGCTGTCCAATGAGCGAAACTAGTAAAAGGTGAGTAGCCAAGAGGAAAGTCTTGGTTAATTCTGGTTAAGAAAGGCGAAGGGCCATGGAGTGAATCACTTCTTTGATAACTATCATGACATTTCAAATCATTCTACTGTAACAGGTTTTACAGTTCTATATTTAAGAGATGAGGAATTATGTACATTAGACAGATATTAGTTCTCATCTTGTTTGTTGTTAACACAACATTTTGGCTGATATACCCTCCAGCCTTCATCAGGTGTCTTGGGGAAATTTCGAACCTGGGTTCTCATTCCTAAGGTATTTTTCGATATTATTATTCAGGTCACTGCCTAGAATCGAACTCAGAATCTTGGGGTTAGTAGCCTGAGGGCATAGTGGTTAAGAGCACGGGCTACTAAACCCCAAGATTCCAAGTTCAATTCCAGGCAGTGACCTAAATAATAATATAATAAAATACCTTAGTAATGAGAACCCAGGTTTTAAATTTCCCCAAGACACCTGATGAAGGCTGGAGGGTATATCAGCCTAAACGTTGTGTTAATAACAAACAAGATGAGGACAAATATCTGTCAAATGTAAATAATGTAACAGGTTTAACCAAGTGTGAAGAGGAAATGTATATTTAAAAAAAACCCCAATAAGTACAAATGAAACTTAAACCGTTGATATAAAGCATAGGATCCAGTATCAAGTGATGTAGCATAGGATTTTAGCCCCTTCTTTTGATCTGCAGTTGTTTGTGTTTCATCTAGCTTCTTGTATATCACAATGTTGCCAGGAGCCGAGAGTATTGAATATTATCTGAGCATGACAAAGGAGATCATTCTTGGCCACTAATATCTGAGATGCTGAAGGAGCTTTTATGTAGTCACTTGATCTGCTAGAAATAACAAACAAATCTCTCTCAAACTACACTCTACATTAGTCCTCAACCAGGGTCCACCTAAAATTTATGTGCAATAAATTGGTTAAATCTCTAAAATGCACAAAATATTTTAGTATTAGGAATGGTATGAAAAAAAATACTATTTAATCCTAAAAATATAGGACTTTTAAAAAGGCTGAATGGCTACTGGGCGTCCGGTAGAATTAAATAGGGATCCACAGGTAAAAAATGGTTGAAAACCACTACTCTACATCTTTAACCCTTTTGATACCAACCCAGCTGAAACTGGTTTTGGCTCTGTGATACAAATGTCTTGTTTTCATAAGTTTTGAATTAAAATCTTCCACCAAACCTTAGTCACAATTTATGTTCCTCACACTAGCTTAATGATAACCAAGTTATTCTTTGTTATATTTAAAATAATTGAAAGAAACACACGGGCATGTAGCCGAAGATACACCAAAGCCTGGATGAAAGACAGGATGGTCATGTGTGGAATACCTCTGCTCAGTTAAAGCTGATTAACAATCTAGTCTACAGAATTATTTTTGCTGAAACCTTACACCTTCTTTTATTCGTCACACACCTTAAGTCTGATGTCACAATCTGCCGAAAACAAGTCACAGATCATCTGGGAATATTTTCTTTAGATAAACTGGCAACTTATCCCAAGTGGGGATTTATCTCTTATCCTAAACCAAACCAAACATCAGCCTCTACTAGTGTTGCTGTAATCAGGTAAGGTCAGGGATTGTACAGTGTTTTGCTTAGGGCCCAGCACAGTGCTTCTGTCAGGAAATGAACTCTTAACCAACAGAGAGAATCTAACAATATTTACTTCACCATTGCATTACACAACAACGTTTTCAATTCCAGGCACAGGGCCTGAAACGTTTAAGAGAAGGGGGCAGGTAAGTTACATCAACCCCATTGCTTAACTGGTATTTATTTTATTGGCCCCGAAAAGATGAAAGACAAAATCAATCTTGGTGGAATTTGAACTCAGCACATAAAAAACTGAAAGAAATGCCACAGAGCACTTTGTCTGCCATGCTAACAATTCTGGTAGAAGGCCAGTAATTCTGAGAGGAAGGAAGAAGTCGATTATACCTACTCCCAGTACTTGACTGGTACCAAGGATGAAAGGCATAATTGACATCCATGGAGTTTGAGCTAGAAGAAGGGCCACTAAGCAAACAATTCTGCCACCTCACTGCCTAATAATAATCCTTTGTAATTTTGGCACAAGGAGGGAGAATAAGTCAATTACATTGATTCCCAGTACCCAACTGGTGCCTTTTTTATTGACCCTGAAAGGATAAATGGTAAGGTCAACCATTGCAGCATTTGAACCTAAAGACAAACGAAATCCCACTCAGCTTTTTATCCAATGTGCTGACAATTCCACCAGCTCACTTCCTAACATTACTAAGGTTTTCAAATTTGGGCACAAGGCCAGCAATTTCAAGGGAGTTGAATGGGGGGGGGGATTACATCACCCTCAGTGCTGGACTGGTAATCATTTTATCAACCCTGAAAGATGAAAGACAAAGTTGACCTCTGCAGAATTTGAACTCAGAAAGTAACAACAGACAAAATGCCACTCAGCATTTTCCCCGTCACGCTGCCTTAATGGTAACCTTGGCAATAAAGTGCAAACTTAAGTGAACAAATACTGAAAGGTTTTTGAAACACTTCACTTACCAGACTGTGAAAACAGGATTACATGTTTGTAAATATCTGGAGCAAGCAGTAAAAAGCCCGGCAGTGGGAGAGCATGCTGAAATGAGAAAAAGAAACCATCAGGGAATTGTCCACAGCCCCTATGTAAACTGAATGCCCTTCCTCACCCTCAATCACAGCTATAAATTCAATTTCTGTTAAGATTAATATGACTGGTTTGGTCATGTAAAACTCAGGATTGTTGAAGAGAAAAAGATTTTATAGACATCTGCGTGTTTTATTAAAGCCATCGTCTCTCGTAGGAAATAGCTGTGAGGCACAATTGAAACTGTGTTTACTGGAGCAGGAGTAGAAACAAGAGACAAGATTTAATAGTGAAGAGATACTTTCTATGAAATAAGAAAAACCTGTTTATTCAGGTCACTGCAATGAAAACACCTGAAACACAATCTTAGAGATTTCAAGGTTTTAAGAATATTCATCATCATCTCTTTAACATCCACATTTCTATGCATGCATGGGTCAGACAAAATTTGTTGAGGTGGCCACATCTGGATGTTCTTCCTGTCACCAACACTTACCTGTCTCCAAGGAAGGTAATGTTCCTCCATGACCAGACATGCTTCTGCAGAAGATTGGAAAGGACGGACACAGCTTTCATACAACCATTACACGATGCCAAGTCAAAGTGAGACAGTAACACATACATACAATTGACAGGCTTCTTTTAGTTTCCATCTACTAAATCCACTCTCAAAGCTTTGATTGGCCCAGCACCATAGTAGAAGATACTTACCCAAAGTGCCATGCAATGGGACTGAACCCTGGACCATGTGGCTGGGAAGCAAACTACATGCCACACCACACTTCATACCATTCTAATTTAAGCACAAGGCCAGCAATTTTGAGGCCAAGGACCTAGTTGATGCCAATGAACTCAGTACATGACAGGTATTTTAGTTTATTGACCCAGGAGGGATGAAAGACAGAGTTGATTTTAAAGGAAATTGAATTTTATACTGAGGTCAACTTTATTTTTTAACCCCTCTCACACCAGGACTGATGGTCAGTTAAATCAACTGATCCCCTCTTAAATCTCAAGCTTTGGACCAAAGTTTGAAACTATTATTATTATTATTATTAAGGTGGCCAGCTGGCAGAATCATTAGCACGCTGAGTGAAATGCTTAGTGGTATTTTGTCTGCCGCTACGTTCTGAGTTCAAATTCTGCCGAGGTCAACTTTGCCTTTCATCCTTTCGGGGTCGATTAAATAAGTACTAGTTATGCATTGGGGTTGATATAATCGACTTAATCCATTTGTCCTCTGTGTTTAACCCCTTGTGGGTAGTAAAGAAATAGGTATTTCACCAGTTGCTATGTTCTGAGTTCAAATTCCGCCAAGGTTGGCTTTGCATTTTGATCCTTTTGGGAGTCAATAAAAATAAGTACCAGTTGAGTACTGGGGTCGATGTAATCGACTAATCCTCTCCCACTAAATTTGGGGCCTTGTGCTTCCAGTAGAAAGGATTATTATTATTAAGGAAGCAAGGTGGCAGAATCGTTAGAATGCTGGACGAAATGCTTAGGGGTATTTCGCAGTCAACTTTATCTTCCATCCTTTTGGGGTCAATAAAATAAGTACCAGTTGAACACTGGGGTCGATGTAATCGACTCATCCCCACCTCCCACAAGCTGCCCTTGTGGCAAAAATTTGAAATCATCATCGTCGTTTAACATTCGCTTTCTATGCTAGCATGGGTTGGACGATTTTGACTGAGGGCTGGCAAACCGGATGGCTGCACCAGGCTCCAATCTTGATCTGGCAGAAATAATTATCATTATTATTATTATTATTAGAGCAGTGAGCCAACAGAATAGTAAACATACAAGACAAAATGCTTAGCAGATTTTTTTGTCAGTTTTTACATTCTGGTTTCAAATTCCACAAGGGTTGACGTTGCCTTTCAGGACTGCTAAAATAAATACCAGTGGGGTACTGGGGGGTTGATGTAATTGACTAGCTCCCTCCCCACACAATTTCAGGCCTTGTGCCAATAGTAGAAAGGACAGCTATTTGCCAAACAATAGATTGGCAACATCATTAGAGCTTTGCAGTGTTTGCTCCTGTTCTTTGCTCTAATGCTTGGTATGGCCAACGTACCTGGGCCAGGTACTCGACACTGCTTCCTTCAGTGTAGCAGACTGATATTTTAACATCCCATTTCAGTGGTTGGTAGTGCAGTGCCTTTGAATAACGCATTTATCAATGGTTGACTTACTTCACTCGTATGCCCAATTGTAGAACCCAGTTACCACTGAGAAATAACTTATCACAACACACTCTCATCATCCTTGTCATTTTAGTGTCCATTTTCCAACACCTGCAGGGTTCAGACAGAATTCATTGAGGCGGGTCCTTTTTAGGGCAAGATGCCCTTTGTGTTGCCAACTCACACCTGTTCACAGGTAAAGTAATATTTCCCCATGAACAGACAGGTTTGTCACAGAAGATCAAAAAATGAATGACACCACTTGTATAACAGTGAGGTTTGTTTACAACAATCACAAGACAAGGATACACACACACACATGACAGGCTTCTTTCAGTTTCCAACTTCCAAATCCACTCACAAGGCAGTTGTGCAAAGTGAGCGCCACATTGTAGGACTGAACCCTAAACCACATGGCTGGGAAGCACACTTGTTAACCACACAGCCAAGCCTGGACCTAAATATAGATAAACAATTGCAGTAAAAAAAGCATTCTAAGAAGCAAAATCACTTTGGAAACCTAAATTTGAGATCAAAGTTAAAATTAACTTACATTGAAGAATAATGCTTCTGAAGGATGTTTACCAAACTTCTTATAAATAACTTCTTGGAAGATTCCCATTCTGGCCGACATAAATAGAGCAAACAACAACATAAAAATTCCTGAAAAAAAAAATGAAAGACAAAAATGTTTAGAGAAATTCTTGCAATTCCAGATTTAATTTTTCTTTTTGCACAGTTTTTGTTAGAAATAACACAGATACACACTTAGAGAAGAGAGCTGGACATTTAAGGGGAAGGGCAGTTGCAGTTGCTTGAGATTTTTTTAAAAATTTGTAATTATTTTGTTAACCTTACAAGACTGAACAACTAAACAAGGGTAGGATTTGAACACAGGACTACAGATCATTCCGTCAGTAACTCTCGAGAAAGTCAACTCATGTTCTGTCAGTGATCCAAATATTTTTATGAAGTTTTTCAGATCCATTCTAGTTGACACTATCTTCTATTCTTTACTTGATTCAGTCATTAGATCAAGGCCATGCTGGGGCACCACCTTGAAGAATTGTTGATTGAATACATTGACCCCTGCACTTTTTTTAAAACTATTTTTTAAGCCTGGTAATTATTCTATCAGTCTCTTTGCCAAACCACTAAGTTACAGGGATGTAAACACACCAACACCAATTGTCAAGTAGTGGTGGGAGACACATACACAACAGGCTTCTTTCAGTTTCCATCTACCAAATCCATTCACAAGGCTTTGGTTGGCTTGAGGCTATAGTAGAAGACACTTGCCAAAGGTGCCACACAGTGGGACTGAACCCAGAACCATGTGGTTGGGAAGCAAGCTTTTTATCACACAACTATGCCTGCACTTATCAAGATGTTTTCTAATCTCACTTCAACACACAAACATATATTACTATATTCTCTGAGTCAGCACCAAATCTTTTGCCTTCATTTTACCGACATATCCATTGTATGGGGCCAATTACCAGTGAAGTAAGCAAGATGATATACTGACAGTTTATCCGAGAATGGATCTGTCTCATAGCATGAAACCAGAGCCAGGCAACAAATGCTGGGGATGCCTCAAAGATTAGGAAAAAAGTTTGCTACAAAACAAATTAAATCTTAGCTTCAAGTGATTTCAAAGTCCCCACCTGCCTCCATTGTTGTTGTCAAATAAGTAGGACCGGGGTTGTGCAGAGTCCGGTTTAAGGCACAGCACAGTGCTAGTGTCCAGACGTGAACTCTCAATGCATCAACAGAAAATCTAACACATTATTTACTTTATCATGAAAAAGAGTATGCATGGCCTAGCGTTTAGGGTGTTCAGCTGGCAATAATAAGGCTGTGAATTCAATTCCTGGGCCAGGCCACACATTGTATCCTTGAGCAAGATGCTTCATTTCACATTGCTTGGTTGTAAATGAGTGCACTGGCCAAGTCCTGATACAGCTCTTTCTGTCTGTCTGTCTCTCTCTCCCACAAACTGTCACTAGCTGTGCCACTGGGTCATGGGTGGCTGGACTAACAGGGGTGCCTATATTTGCTCACAACTACACAGACCCCAAAAACAATCGGCCAATCATGGTACGTGTTATAAAGCAGTATTTGGCTCATAAGTGACAGCCAGCTGTACTTCACCATTAACATCAGCAATGCACAAACTATTTCTGAATAATTCGCTTACCAATCCCACCGTGGCATTCAAACCGGCCATATCCAGCCCAGATATTCTACATGTTTTATGTTCAAACTGACCAGGTCAACCCTCTCACACCTACTCTATAAAGTCAGTCTAAAAGTAAACAACCACATTGTTGAAATTTCAAAGCTACGAGATAATACAAGATGGAGGTGTCTCAAGAAACTGTAAATTCAAAGTGATGTGAATAAATAAGTGTTAAATTTGACAGAGTAACCCAAATGCTAAAGGATTAAATGCAATGTATTACAGTGAGCCTCTGCTGTGACAAACCAATACCCTGGCACTTTGGTCAGTGTCCTAGAAGCAGTGCTCTCTGTATTATGTTAATAATAAAATGGACAACAGCATAATGTTAAGACAATTTTAATTAATTAAACTTACAACTACATAGTAGTCAGTACTCCTCACCAAACTGCTATACTGATCAACAACTGACTATCAGAGACAACAAGGCCCTGTAGTACGTGGTCGATAAGGTTGCAAGAAATAGTAAACGAAACCTCTCTCAAACCGTCCTCTGTTATCTTTAAAAAGAAAAAAAATGGACATTTTGAATAATGTATATTTAAAAAGCTCTGCTGGAAGAGGGCTGACTTGGGTTACACAACATAGCCTCATCTATCAGTTTACCTGTAAACCAATGTGACTATTGTAACCTAAATCTATGAACAAACATTTTTTGGTGCATGAAATTGAAAAAAATGAAAAGGTATAAATTCAAGTCTGGCTTGGTTAGTGTAAAGCTCTCTTGTATCACCCCATGCTGTCTCAAGACAGGAAGACTTCAGTGAACAACATCATAACCATCATTTTACATTCATTTTCAATGCTGGCATGGGTTAGGAGGGTCATCACAGTTTGAGTTCTTACCCAAAGCTTATTGCCTTCCTGAGCTGGTCAGGGGACCATAACTTGCTTGTATGTTTCCCTTTTTGGCTTTATTCCTACAATGCCCTTCCTGACATCAACCATTTTACAGATTATATTTGGTATATTTTTCTGTGGCATCAAATGTAGTTTAAGGTTTAATAATAAAAAAAAAACGTGTTGGTCATGGCCGGAACACCTTTGATCATGCAACTGGTCAATCAGGGCTGACCTATGGCTAAACAGCAACATCATAGACCAGGAGTAGTGCAGGAATACTTTCCGATGCTGCTGTGTACTGCATTCTCCAACACATTTCAAACAATACATGATGGTGATGCTGATGATGATGATGATGATGACGTCGATGATGAAGTAATTGTTTTCAAATTTATGCTTCCCTGGTGTTAAAAATAGAGACACACCTACATAGACTCTGTAGTTAGTTAATTAGGCAGGTATTTGGGGTGGGGTGAGGGGAGGGAGAATGGTAGAGTTCAGTGATAGGAACTGCTTAGAGAGAAGAAAAAAAGAAACTGAACTACTGCACACAAACAGAAGCTGTTCGTTCTTATTGATGGAACATAAAAACAGAATTAGACTAACTCCAACAGAGACATTGTATGGCTTTGGGTATTTCCCTCGTTAATGAAGACAATCATTAATTACACGCAGACATTTCGGTAACAACAACAACAGCAGCAGCAGCAGTATTATCGACAACAGGAACAATAGTAACAAGAAGAACAGTAATTGTAGTAACACTAAAAACAACAGGAACAATAACAACATCATACGAAACAAGCGTATCGTCAGCAGCAGCAAAAATTGGAAGCAGAATCGTTATCAACAACAACAAAGAAAACAAGAGAAGCAACGTATAAAACAGCAGCAAAAACAACAACAACAATGAGGTGAAGCTGCAATAAATTATTTTCAGTAATCAATTTGTTCTTTTAATGGGCTATTTAGAGAATAAATAGTAAATAATTGAGTCATCATCATCATCATCATTTAACATCCCTGTTCCATGCTGGCATGGGTTGGATGAGTCAACAGGATGAACTGGAGGCCTGCATTGAGTTCCAAAGTCTGCTTTGGCAATGGCTTCTATGGTTAGATGTCCTTCTTAACACCAACCCCTTTACAGAGAGTATAGGGGGATTTATTCGCAGCACCAGCACTAGTGAGGTCATCAAGAAATTTGCAAGACTTAAAAGCCCCCTCGACTGAGTGGAAGTACGGTAGAGGTGGAGGTTTGAAAGGCTAAAGTATGGTAGGGAACAAAAATGGAGAGGAGCTACATAGCTACCCATTTTATGTTCAGATCAGTCGGATCTGGCCCCTTACACCTATCCTAAAATGTCATTCTGGAAATATATAATTTCATCACTGAAATCTTGAAGCTTCAAGATAATGAATGATTAATTCGAAACAATGTAAATAAATACAGATCACATTTGACCGGGTAATCCAAACGCTGAAGGGTGGCAAGTTGGCAGAATCCTTAATGTGTCAGACAAAACACTTAGCAAAATGCAATTGTTTATTTGCGGAATGACATTACAGGGTAGGTGTGAAAGGCCAAATCTAGTTGCTTTGAACATAAAATGAGTAGTTATTCCCACCAACTTTTATACAGTGTAGGGTAGCATCAAGAAATGCCCTGAGGTCAACATTTACCTTTTATCGTTTTTGGGGTCCATAAAATAAGGGCCAGTTGAACACTGGGATCAGTATAATCAACTAATCCCTCCCACTACAATGGCTGAGCTGGTGCCAAAATTTGAAACAATCATTAAAGCTGGTATCTGGAACATCATCATCATCATCATTAACATCGTTTAATGTCTGCTTCCATGCTGGCATGGGTTGGACGGTTTTACTGAGGGCTGGCAAGCCAGAAGGCTGCACCAGGCTCCAGTCTGATCTGGCAAAGTTTCTACAGTTGGATGCCCTTCCTAATGCCAACCACTCCAAGAGTGTAGTGGGTGCTTTTTACGTGCCACCAGCATGAAGGCCAGTCAGGCGGTACTGGCACTGACCATGCTTGAGTGGTGTTTTTACATGCCACTGACATGGGAGCCAGCCAGTCAGCACTGGCAATGACCACACTTGAACGGTGCTTTTTACATCCCACCGTAAACGGTGCCAGTCAGGTGGTATGGTCATCAGCCACGACAATGACTTCAATTGACTCAACAGGTTTTCACAAGCACAGGTTATTGCCCAATGATTGAAGGGTACTCTTAAACGGGCCGATTATGCTGCACCAACATAGGCCACTAAATGAATATGGAATTTTGATGTAAGGCCCTAATTTAGGTCACTTGAAAACAAGGTGTTTGCATCAAAGGGCCAGGGACAGTCTCAAGCAGGTTGGCATCAAAGAATAAAAGACTTGTTGAAACAAGTTCATATTGAACAGCTGACATAATTCAGTGTCAAGTTCCAAGTTTATTTTTTCCCTTTTGATGCCTCAGTCAAAGTAGCAGAGGTTGGGGGGTGGGGGGTAGTTGAAAGATGAGAGAAATGAATATCAAAGTGCAGGAGAACCTTGCTTGCCAGAAAGAGATTGGGGTGGTGAGGGAGGGGAGCATACGTGGGAGTAAAAGAGAGAAGGATCAAAACAAAATGTAATAAAAGAGAAGGTTTCAAAGTCAAATTTGTAAATTACTATCTGATACTGTAAATAAACATTTCTGATTTATAGGCACCGACATATATACAAGCATATATATATATATATATACATACAGAGAGAGAGAGAGAAACAGAAAAGGAGGTGCATGTGTATGAGTGTACATATATATATATACACACATACACACACATATATATACATACGCACACACACACATATATACACATGCACACACATACATATACACATATATACACACAAGGATATACATATACAGACACACATATACAAACACACATACATATACACATGCATACACACACACACATACATATACACATGCATACACACATATATACTCATACACATACATACACACATATACACACACACACATATATATACACACACACTTGGTAAAGAAACCTATCTAAACGTCTGGCAGCCAAATATTATGGTTTAGGGAATAGCTAAAGGTTACAAAGTTCTTCAAGAGACCAGTTTACACCAGCAAACAAATTCAAACATGATACACATATAGGCACAGGCGTTGCTGTGTGGTAAGAAGCTTGCATCCCAACCAATTGGTTCTGGGTTCAGTCCTGCTGCATGGCACCTTGACAAGAATCTTCTGCTATAGTATGGGTCGACCAAAGCCTTGGGAGTGCATTTGGTAGATGGAAATTGAAAGAAGCCTGTCACATGTGTGGGGGTTTGTCCCCCATCACTACCGCTTGACAACCAGTCTTGGTGTTATTACATCCCTGTCACTTAGGGGTTTGGCAAAAGTGACCAACAAAATAAGTATCAGGCTTGAAAAAAATAAGTCCTGCAATCGATTCATTTGACAAAAAATACTTCAAGGCAGTGCCCCAGTATGGCCACAGTCTAATGACTGACAAATAAAAGATAAAAGTTGTGTGTGTGTGTGACAGACAAACTCAAATATGAGCACAGACACACTCACATGTGACAGGTTTCAGTACAGTTTCTGTCAACTAAATTCCACTCACAAGGTGTCGGTTACCCCAAGTGGAAAGTGCTGTGCTGTGAGATCAAACCCAAGACACAGCTACACATGATAAATGTACAAAAGAAGAGTTTACCAATTGGAGACAGTATATAAAAGAGTCAACTCACCAATGAGCCACATGAAATAGTCATAGGTAGAGTCAGTGTCTTCTGTGTCCTCCTGAGGTTTCTGAAAATAATAAAAGAGACATTATTTAGAGACAGTGAGATCTAAAATACCTAATTCAGTGACCAGTCATCATTGTCAAAGCAACCAGGTGACAATGAGAGGTGATCTACCAAGTGTGTAAGAGACATCATGTACCAGTTATCAATGATATTCTATCTACCAGGTGAGTGTTGGACACCCTCTGGCAGGTGAGCGTGGGATGCCCTCTAGCAGGCAAGCACGGGCCCCCTCTGGCAGGCAAGCATGGGACACCCTCCAGCAGGTGGGCATGAACATGCTCTACCCGGTAAGTATGAAACACTATCTACTTGATGAGTATAGGATGTTGTGTACAAGGTGGGTGTGGAATATCATCTTCCAAGTAGTTAACATTTTTGCATGAACTTAAAGGATGAGAAATATTCAAATGATACAATTACAGGTCACCCAACTCTGGCAGTAGAGCAACCTTGCTAGTGTTATTGGTTGGCCATACTATAACCAGGTTACCCAGGCTGAACACGACAACCTGGCTACAGTCCTTTCTCTCACACTGTCTTTTGACATTTTCTCTTCAGCATTCCCATCACTCTACTGGTTAAAGCCATCTAATCTGATAAGATTAGTCACATTGCACCACTGAAAACTGGGTCTTCGAATTCGTAAGTGCCACATAATTCACAATAACTGCTATTAATTCTGTCCCCTAACAGGTTAAATTCTTTGGCACCCAAACCTGAATGAGGAAAACATCAGACCGCGGTCAGTGGAGAGAACATACCGAGGCCTTTGTCAAGGGTGGACTGAACATGTGCAAGGACGTATGTATGTATGTATGTATGTACACTCTACGAAAAAAAGGTAAAATTACCTTGTTGAGCCATGCCAGGTTCATAAGGGCGAGTTTCCTGGTTTCCATGGTGTATATATTCCCTACCTGGATGGGACGCCAGCCCTTTGCAGGGTTACTCCTTTTTGTCAGCTGAGTGGACTGGAGTAACATGAAAATGAAGTGTCTTGCTCAAGAACATAATACGTTGCCCAGTCCAGGAATCAAAACCACAATCTTACGATCATGAGTCCAACACCCTCACCACTAAGCCATGCAACTCCAATACTCTCCAGCACTTCAGGCAATAAAAAAAAAACGAGTTCATATTTAACTGTTGTCATTAACCCTTTAGCATTCAAACCGGCCATATCTGGCCAAAATATTTAACCTCTTTTATATTGAAACTGACCAGATCTCGCCTCTCACCTCAGACCTACCATGTCATTCTAAAACTAAAAAATCACATCACTGAAATCTCTAAATTACAAGATAATGCATGATTAATTCAAACCATTTTAAATAAACAAACATCACATTTGACAGAATAGTCTGAACACTAAAGGGTTAAAAGAAAATGTAAGGCAGATCATAAAAAAACATTGAGAGGAGGAGATGTCAACTGTCTTAAGCAAGCAATGAGAGAAAAAGAGATGTTTTTTGGAAGCTGGTAGAGTCCGAGGAAGGAGGATTAGTGAAGATGAGAAACTTACCAGATGTTTTGAAGACGCTATTGTACAAAGTACAATTCCAACACTGATCATAAAAACTGCCAAATATTTACTCATTTTATATCTGAAATAAAGATATAGAAATATCACTGAATTAGATTGATTGGCTATGCTCATTACTGTATTAAATAATTAACTACAACACTGACCAGAAATGTAACGATGTATTTTTACTTGTTTTATTACAGCAGAAGTAGAAATATTTAAATATTACTGCATTAGATTTATCTATTGCCTACGTGGCACATGAATGGTTGAGTGGTTAAGACATTTGCTTCCCAAGGATAAGGTTTCAGGTTCAGTCCCATAGCATGGTCCCTTGCACAAGTTTCTTCCACTATAGACTCAAACCAACCAAAGCTTTGTGAGTCAATTTGTGTGTGTGTGTGTGTGCAAGCATGAAGGTACAGGGCCTAGTAGTTAGGTTGTTGCATTCACAAACGTTAGACCGTGGGTTCAATTCTCAGACCAGGCAGTGCATTGTGTTCTTGAGCAAAACACCTCATTTCATGTTGCTATGTTGGTGGAAGAGCAGCAGAATTGTTGGCATGTCAGTAGAAACGCTTTACAGTATATCTTCAAGTTCTCTGCATTCTGATTTCAAATCCCACCTGACACCAGACAGGCAATGGGGAACCACTCCAGTATTCATGCCAGGTCTAGTCATGGCAGCCAAAGTTCTAGTAATCTACTTAATGGCAGCAGGGGAGGTTATGAGCCCTCCCAGGTCGTATAGAGAGTGCTGGAGGAGGTTTACATACACAGGACATGCCCAAGGGCAGACCACCACAAGACTAGACAAATCATCATTTAGCATCTTGGCCTGGGTTGGACCATTTGGTAGGATTTGACAGGTGCTGAGAAGCAAAAGTATGATAGAGGGATAAGCACAGTTGTCTTGCTGCAGAGGTGATACAGGACTTTTTCTCTGTAAAATATATATATATATATATATATATATATGAGAGTATTGTAGTTCGCTTGAAGCATTGTTTATTGTTTTTTACTCTTATATTTGTTTCAGTCATTTGACTGTGGCCATGCTGGAGCACCGCCTTTAGTCAAGCAAATCGACCCCAGGACTTATTCTTTGTGAGCCTAGTACTTATTCTATTGGGCTCTTTTGCCAAACCGCTAAGTTACGAGGACGTAAACACACCAGCATTGGATGTCAAGTGATGTTGGGGACACACACACACATATACACACACACATGCATATATATATATATATATATATATACACACACACACACACATACAACAGGCTTCTTTCAGTTTCCATCTACCAAATCCACTCATAAGGCTTTGGTCAGCCTGAGGCTATAGTAGAAGACACTTGCCCAAGGTGCCACACAGTGGAACTGAACCCAGAGCATGTGGTTGGTAAGCAGGCTACTTACCACATAGCCACTCCTAAAGGATAAAATGTTTTGAATGACACAACAATGCACAATAATAACAACAATGGACCATAACAACTGTTGTAATTTAATCTTCCTTAGTCTGATATGATATTTTGGAATATAAAATTCCTTCTTCAGATATCCCTGGGGAATATCATATCATAGACTAGGGATGATTAAATTACAACAGTTATTATAGTCCATTGTTGTTATCATAGTGCATTGTTGTGCCTTTCAAAACACTTTATTCTTTATATATATATATTATATATAATATATTATATATATATATATATATCTATATATATCATATATATATCATATATATATATATAATATATATATATTATATTATATTATATATATATATATATATATTATATCATATTATATATATATATATATATATATTATATAATATTATATATATATATTATATTATACATATATATTATATTATATTAATATTATATATATATATATTATACATATATATTATATATATTAATATTATATATATATTATTATATATATATATATATTAATATTATTATATATATATATATATATATATATATTATATTATATTAATATATATATATATTATACATATATATATATTATATTATATATATATGTGTGTATATATATTATATTAAATTAGAGATAAAACCACTATTAGGCAAATCATACAATGAAAAACTTAAGCCAATACATAAGATTAATTAATTTATATTATTTAAATATATATCAAAATTATTGATTAAACCTCGCCAAGTTAAATATTTAAACCACCTGAAGAATGACTGTAACTCGAAAATTTTAAGAAATGAACAGCCATGAAATGATCGTAGTGTTATATTAATTATCTTTTTTAATAATTTTGATATATATTTAAAATAATATAAATTAATCTTATGTATTGGCTTAAGTTTTTCATTGTATGATTTGCCTAATAGTAGTTTTATCTCTAATTTAATATAATATAATATTTTACCATAAAATTGGATTCAATCCTAAATCTGATTTTTCCCTGTAAGTTTGGATTTATTCCCTAATATTTTATTATATGTATATATATATATATATATATATATATATATATATTGTATATAGTGATTTTTGAAGTTGCCTTCACATAACTCGTTGTAACTCTTCTTTTGGTTATCATCTGGTGTTGCTGTAACTTTTGCCTCATACTTGATGGATTTAATCATGCACCCCTGGTCAAGTGGACAGGTTCCTGGGTCTTGACTGTTACAACTGGGGCAGCTCTCTTGTGTCATGGCATATTCATGCCTTTCACAAATCATGGCTTCTTCCTCCTCCATTTATTTCTCTCGCAACATCACCCAGGTCTGCACGTTCAATTTCTTCTGGGGCAGCAGTTTTAAAGTGACGAAGATGTTTTGACACAAATTAAATTTCAATGTTGAAGTGAATCTAATGGCTCTTTGTGTGTGTTTAAATGGCTTATAAACACCTTCCATGCTGCAATTGTTTATACATACATATATGTGCGTGTATGCATGATGTATGATACATAGGTAGCTATTATAGATATATATATGTATGTATGCTTGTGTGAAGGCATGTGGCCTGGTGGTTAGGGTGTTGCACACATGATCTAATGATCAAGGGTTTGATTTCCTGACCGGGCAGCGCATTGTGTTCTTGAGCAAAACCCTTCATTCCATATAGCTCTACTCCACCCAGATAAATGGGTCACTCTGCAACAGAATAGTATTCAGATCAAGGAGGAATGTTGGCCTACCCACCTAGCCAGCAGAGTGGCATCATTTGGAAGCTAAAACAACGTAAAGCACATTGTGACCAGTGATGTATAACATCTGATAGTTGGATTGATCATATGATATATATATATATATATATAATATATATATATATAAATACTCACACATACACAAACACACATATCCATATATATATATATATATGTGTGTGTGCATTAAGGCACATGGCTCAGTGGTTAGCGTGTCAACCTTATGATCATGAGATTGTGAGTTCGATTCCTGGACCAGGCTGTGTTGTGTTCTTGAGCTTGCTCATTCCAGTTCACTCAGCTGTAGAAATGACTTGTGACGTCACTGGTGCCAAGCTGTATCGGCCCCTTTGCCTTTCCCTTGGATAACACCAGTGGCATGGAGAGGAGAGGCTGGTATGCATGGACCATTGCTGATCTTCCATAAAAACAACCCTAGACTGTGCGCTTGCCGGTGAGGTGACTTTCTGCCCAGATTTGTACCCCGGAGGGGAACCTCTTTGGTGCACCCATAGTCATTCCTGACCAACAGAGTCGAGTGTGTGTGTGTGTGTGTGTGTGTGTGTGTGTGTGTTAAAATAAAATGTTTGATAGACAGAGTTTAGACATTGACGTACACCCTAAAAGGGTTAGTCCATATCATAAGAAAGTCGGTCTATGCTCCAGTAATCTCTTCTTCTGTGCAGTCTAAAACAGTCTGAGAGCTGAAGACTGATAACAGGGGGAGGTTCAAGAGTGGACAATACAAGGACAGAAGGCCAAGAATGGTCACAAATATATCGACTTACCTTTTCTTTAGAAGAATTACACAAAGAATTAAATTAGCCATCAAGGAACCCTGTTGGAAGAACAAGAGGAATATGTTAGTTGACACAGGTTTATCTGTTTCGATACAACTAAACAACCACTTTTAATACTAATGTAGTCCTAGATATACTATGTATTACTGCAAAGGGGGACAGTCATGGTTGGAACATCTTTGATCACAGGTGTCACCTAGGGTTAAACAGCAACAGCAGCCACTAATACTGGCCAGCAATTCTGGGAGAGGGAGCATGTCGATTACATCAACTCCAGTATTCAACTGGTACTTATTTTTTATCGAACCCCAAAAGGATAAAAGGTAAAACTGGCTCCAATGGAATTTGAACTTAGAATGTAAAGATGGATAAAATGTCGCTAAGCCTTTTGCCCAGCACCATAAGGATTCTATCAGCTTGCTGCCTAACTCTATTCTTTTACTGCAGCCATGCTGGAGCACCACTCTTAGTTGAGCAGATCGACCCCATGATTTATTATTTGTAAGCCTAGTACTTATCCTAGTGGTCTCTTTTGCCGAACCACTAAGTTATGGGGATATAAACACACCAGCATCAGTTGTCAAGCGATAGTGGGGGGGGACAAACATATACACACACACACATATATATGCACGATGGGCTTCTTTCAATCTCCATCTACCAAATCCACTCACAAAGCTTTTGTCAGCTTGAGGTTATAGCCGAAGACACTTGCCAAGGTGCCACGCAGTGGGACTGAACCTGGAACCATGTGGTTGGGAAGCAAGCTTCTTACCACACAGCCCCTCCTGCACCTATATACTATGATCTCTAATATTAACTACTGTTCTTAAAGGTGGTGAACTGGCAGAATCGTTAGAACGCTAGGCAGAATGCTGAGCAGAATTGAATCTGTCTGCATGTTCTGGGTTCAAATTCTGCTGAGGTCAACCTTGCCTTTCATTCTTTCGTGAGTTGATAAACTAAGTACCAGTTAAACACTGGGGTCGGTGTAATTGACTAGCACCCTCCCCCAAAATTCCTGGCCTTGTGCCAAAATTTGAAACCAGTATTAATTACTATTCTGTACATTTGATAATGTAGTCCTTGATACACAGTGTTTTAATTTAAAAAATGCTTCTATATTTAAGAGATGAGGAATTATGTACATTATTTACATTATTCACATTTGACAGATATTTGTCCTCATCTTGTTTGTTGTTAACACAATGTTTTAGTTGATATACCTTCCAGCCTTTATCAGGTGTCTTCAGGAAATTTTGAACCTGGGTTCTCATTCCTAAGGTATTTTTCGATGTTGTTGTTGTTATTATCATTGTGGAGAAGAAGAAGAAGAAGAAGATGAAGAAGAAGAAGACGAAGAATGGTAGTTGGCTGTGAAAATTTTGCCTCAACACTTCATACACACCTACACACACGCACGCGTTTATATACATATGCAAATTACACACACACACATATATATTTACAGACATATTTATTACACACATAAATAGATACACACAAAGATGTATATATTATACATACAGCAAATGCACACATCAATCTTCACATAAAGCATATATATATATATATATATATATATATATATATATATATATATACACACACACAGATCTACATACACACAGCTACAATCAGCAACACACACGCACACACATTCATTCCATGTTTGTAAGCATTTATAGCTGTGTGCAACATAGTTGCAGATGCACATTTGAATGGGGTCATATCAGACTGCAGTTGGAAAGGGGCACCAGCTGATTTGTATGTGGATGTATATAAATACTATACACATATGTAAATGCTTGTGTGAGTATATGCACGTAGTAGTTAGTGCATGCATGCGTGTGTGTGTGTGTGTGTGCGTGCGTGCGTAGCACAGAGAAAGAATGAGAGGGACAAAGAGGGAGACAGTCAGACAGACAGGCATACAGGGAAAGAGGGGGAGGAGGGGGAGGAGGAGGGGGGAGGAAGACGTTTGTAGTCAGCTTAACAAACCCGCCACTCCACTTACCCTGGGGTATCACAGCTATGAGTCAGTTTGTGTGGGTGAGAGGGGGCAGAGAAAAAATTAGAAAAAAACGAGTAAGTGAATGTGAGTCCTTTCACTGGGGTCTTCACATCGACCCCGCCCCACCTCCCACTGCACCTAATCCCCTAATCGGGTTCAACCCCTCCATTCCTTGCAGCTGTTATTAAAGACATCTAAATGATGATGATGATGATGAAATATTTTCCATGGACATAATTCATATCACATCGGTAATAATGACAAGAGGTTGCGTAAAATCCCCTTTTGTAGGGTGTTAGCTGTGGAATGGCTACTACTACCATATAACTACTACTGCTGCTACTACTACAACTATTATTATTACTACTACTATGTTAACCCTATCATTAGAGCTGGTATTTCTTCTGGCCCTTTATGTTCCTAGTTCAAATCTTGCCACCGAGGTCAACTTTCCCTTTCATCTTCCATCGCGGGGTTCATAAAATGAAATACCACTGAAGCAGTGGGGTCGATGTAATTGACTAACTCCTTCCTTTGAGAAATTGCTGGCCTTGAACCTTAATTAAAAACAATTACTGCCATGACTGTAACTATTATAACTACAGGCCACAGATGCTCAGAGCACCGAATAACAGCAGCTGTTGCAACTGCTATGACTTACGACTGTTAACCCTATCACTACTACATCTACTTCTACTACTACAACTATTAAAACTGAAAACCCCCAGATGTTAGTAGCACTGAATAATAGCTGCTACTGCTGCTGCTACCACCACCACCACTACTACTACTACTACTAGATGTCTGTTAACAGCTCCACAGCCTACAGCAGCTGGTGGTATTACTGTGTGATAGTTACCAGTAATACTACCACCACCACCATCACCATCACCACTATCACCCCTATCACATGTCAGTCTACAGCTGTCGGTGGTACTGAACTGTGTAATAGTTTACCAATAAAGAAGGTGTGGGCTCCGAAAACCACATGATAGGCTACACATTTAAGAGAGTGGTAATACCCCCATCCACCCACCACCTCCCAAATACAAACTAATACAGGCAAAAGGGACTCTGTTGCCCCCCCCCCACCTCCACATTGGACAAACATCTCTTGTAGTAGTAGAATGATAAAATTCATCCAGTACAATCCATTGAGTGGTTGTCAATAGGAGGGGCATCAAGTCATACACAACTATGTCAAAAAAAAATGGAATACAGAGTCGTGGGGCAGCAACTTTGAATACAGAACAGAATTGATATCAAACTTTGATCTGGTATAGAACAGAGAGAACTCTTTAGATCTCCTGCATGATTTAGCATTACCATCTAGAGCTAAGTCCTTGGGGACCTTTAGTGGCATCCAGTTAAGTCAGGCTCTTAGTCTAAAGATACCTTTCTCCTTCTTTCCAACCAGTCTCAGAGACTTTGGAAAGGGGTCATGGATGTTGTCCACCCATCTGACAAAATGACAAGAAAAAAAACTGTAGTGCCAGGGAATGATAAAAGGCCCCCTGACCACTCTGTAAGACAAACAGGACATCAAAACTGACTGGGTTGTTTTTTCTCTTGTTTTTGTGCTAGATGAAAAAGACCATAATAAGTACCAAGCCACTGTGAAACCTGTCCAACCCATACCAGCAAGGAAAAGCAGATAGAAAACAGTAGTGATAATGATGACTACATATATATAATGCTGATTTCTCACAAAGACACACAACAACAGATATCAAAGGGAACAGTAAATCAACCCCCTTTGGCACCTGACAGCTATTTTATTTTATTGACTAAACACTAGGTTGACCTCACCAGGATTTGAACTCAGAATGTTATTAAATACAGCAAGACATTTTGATCAATGCAGTGATGATTCTACCCATACACCACCCTGGTTTTATTCTTTTATGCATTTCAGCCCAATGGCTGTGGCCATGCTGGGGCAAGAATAAACTATATATGCCTGACTCTCCATCTGTTACAGTGATGAGTGTCCCAGTTGATCCAATCAACGGAACAGCCTGCTCATGTAATTAACGTGCAAACAGCTGAGCACTCCACAGACATGCATAACCCTTGACACAGTTCCCATGGAGATTTAGCATGACACAGAATGTCACAAAGCTGGCCCCTTTGAAATAGGGGTACTTACTCATTTTTACCAGTTGAATGGACCGGAGTAATGTGAAATAATGTGTCTTGCTCAGGACCACAAGATGTCACCAGGAATAGATCTCATGACCTTATGATCACGAGTCAAATACCTTACTCATTAACCTTTTCGTTACCAACCTGGCTGAAACCGGCTCTGGCTCTGTGGTAAAATGTCTTGTTTTCATAAGTTTTGAATTCAAAATTTCCACCAAATCTTAGTCACAATTTATGTTCCTAACACTAGCTCAATGATAACTCAGTTATTTTACTAAATTCTTTCTTATATTTAAAATAATTGGAAGAAACATTGAGAATCTCAAAATAAATACAGTAACGAAAGGGTTAAACCACATGCTTCCTGATTATATACAATTATTACATACAATTAACAATGGACCCTGGTAGCAACAAGTCAAAGGATGGATGGCCAAGGAGACAGGAATATAAACGAGATGTGAAATAACGTTTATTGTAAAAGATTTTGTTGTTCAGTAAGCAGGTCTTGGTTGTTTGGGTCAAATTGAACATTTAAAAAAAACAGAAAGGTGCAAGCATGGTTGTGTTAGAAAATTACTATTTTTTGATTTCACAACATGAGATATTCAGCAACAGTACTTTGGAGTAAAGATTGTTTGCCAACATAACATGGCAGTCCTGGTTTACGACTAATGTTGCTGTAATTTAGTCCCAAGAGATGTCGTCTCCAGCTGGCTATACAACATGATAGAAAATATAAGGACACAGATCATGTTGTATAGCCAGCTGGAGATGATGTCTCTTGGGACTAAATTACAGCAACATTCGTCCTAAACCAGGACTGCCATGTTATGTTGGCAAACAATCTTTACTAAATGGTTGTGTTGTTAAGAAGTATGTCTTTGCAGTGTTGTGGTTTCAAGTTCACTCCTACTATACAGCACTTTAGACCGGTGCTTCTACCATAGCCTCAGGTTGACCAAAATCTTGGTGACTGATATCTGGAGGACAGAAACTGTGTGGAAGCCTACTATGATGGAATAACCATTCTTGTTCTTGGATGGTAGACTTAACCCTTTGGTTACCATATTTTCGTTGAAGTACACAGCCTTTGTTTTAATTAGTTTTGAAATTAATGAAAAATTAAGTAAAACATGTCATTAGTAAGCTCATGTTTGAAAGATAAATTAACGTGAAATTTTAATGAGAAATTTAAAATTAGATCACTTTAAAACAGGAACTTTGTACCATAGACCCAGGGTGAGTCTCAAGCAGGTATCAAAAGGATTAATCCTTTAAGCCAGTTTAACACCAACATTTAGCCCAGTTCTCAACAAGGGTTCATATGACCTTTGGGAGTCCATAAAAGATTTTGCTTTAAAAAATTTATGTCCAATAAACTGGTTATGTTTCTATAATGTGCAAAATATTTTAACAATTTTTTAAATACGATTCTTAATAATATTCATTTATAAAACTCTAAAAGGATTTTTTTTAAACATCAAGTGACTATAAGGGTTCTCCTGAGTAAAACAGGAATCAAATGGTTCCATAGGGAAAAAATGGTTGGGAACCACAGATTTAGCCTTTGAGTGTCTTTAGTAAGGTTTTTTTTTTTTTTTTACCAGAACTTGGGTCAAGACTCCAGTCTGAGAATAATGTTTTCCTTTTGTCCTTCCAATCTCACAAATCCTGCAAAATGTTAAGGGTGTTGACTTGATCTTTTCAAATTAAATCATGTAAAGATAACAAGAAAAGATAAAAAAAAAAGAAATAAACAGAAGAAGGATACTTACAGATCGAAATATCATATGAAGTGGCATTGAAATATGGAAATTTAATGCTAAATTGTTGATAACTTGGACAGCAAAGAACATGGTTACCATTACTACATAGTTCCTTTAAAAGAGACAAATGACAAACAGGTTAGTTTCAATCAATATATATATGTATGTTTGTGTGTGTGTGTGTGTAATATATATGTCTATATATGGGTGTATGTGTGTGTATATGTATATAATATATCTATGTGTGTGGGTATATATATGTATGTCTGCGGTGAAATGCTTAGCGGTATTTCGTCTGTCTTCATGTTCTGAGTTCAAATTCTGCCGAGGTCAACTTTTCGGGGGTCGATAAATTAAGTACCAGTTGCGTACTGGCGTCGATCCAATCGACTGACCCTCTCCCCCAAAATTTCAGGCCTTGTGCCTAGAGTAGAAAAGAATATGTAAGTTTGTGTGTTTGTATCAAAAAGTTCTCAGACTAGTTCTGTAGCACGCCAACAGATGGCAGCACACACAGCTGCGTGCGCAGTGAGGGCTAGCAGTGACCTTCATGGGGCAGTGTGCTGAGTGAGATTGCTGTGTTTACTTCACAAGTTGTGAACTCAGCAAATAATATTGGTCAGTTCAACAAAGACTGACCAAGGCTATACAATAACAACAATCAACCCCCCCCCGTATAGCATTGGTCAACTTAGACTGACCAAGCCTACACAACAGTAGCAACAACAATGACAACAACCAACTCCCTACATCCTACTGACTGACTCAGCCTATGCAATAACAACACCAGTGTCCAGTGAAGGATCACAAATCAATTAAAACTCTGTTTTATAGATTTGTTCAGAAGCTTAGTTCTTATTGATTTCTTGCTGCTGTTAAATCTTGATCACACAAAACTTTAATCAACAGTATTCCAGAATAATCATCTCGTATTTCTTTTCTGTTTTTGTTTTCCCAGAAATATTATTCCACTGACCTTTTTCTAAGATAGTATGAACGAATTTGAGGGAGATTTAGCTGCTATTTTTAACAAAACCTCTATGCTTCCTGAAATTCACCAACAGTACATCAGATGCACCCCAACGTTTTTTTTTTTCCTCACAACTCCTTTGCTGTCCTCTTCCTGTGTATTATTCTATGTCCTGTTCATGCACTTTTGGCTACCATTTCTGATGAGCTGTGGAGCACCTGAGCACTGTATAGAATAAGTTCATTATAATCACTAGCGAACTAGTGTGCACTGCCCGGTGGACTCCACAAAAGTCACATATACCCTACAGTAGACCCAAAAGTGCCATCCGGGGTGGACCCCCCACTCTCCCAACTACACTAGTGATTATAATAATATGGTATAAGTACAAGAAACCATTTTTGAGAAGCAAGCTGCATGAGATCTGGTTTATTATCAGGTGGGTCACTCTACAAAAAGAACTGAAGGCGATCTTTTGTTAGGCATACCATTCAGAGAGTCCCATGGGTTGCAGTTTGACCATGATTGATATAGGGGTTCCATGATTGTCTTTGGTGGTGACCAAAACAGCATTGACTTCAGATCTTCCCATAGTCAACACTATTTGTGATAAGCCAAGTACCTGTAATACACTGGAGGATATACTCAATCCACTGATGAATAATAGATAATCTAGAAATATCAGCTTTGTGTTTGAAAAAACAGATCAATAATGATTGATGTAAAACTGAGTATGTATATACATGTTTGGACCTAGTGTGTGTGTGTGTGTATGTGTGTGTGAGAGTGTGTAAATGTGAGTGTGCGTGGATGTATAAATGCATGTGTTTGTGGGGCCATGTGTGTGTGTATTTGAGGATGGAGCATGTGGGAACATGTGCATGTGAACATGTGATTGCAAGTGTCTGAATTCAAAAATATGAATGCATGGAGGTGAATGTATGTGTTTAAATGCTTGTGTGTGAATGCATGTGTGAATATGAATGTAGCGTGTGCCTTAGTGATGCATGTGTGTCCATGGCTACATGAGTGTATATATGAATGCTGTGAATATATATATATGTGTGTATGTAGCAAATGTCAGAAGCATATGTGTGTGTGTGTGTGTGTAGGTGGGGAGCTGGGAGAACCATTAGCATGCCAAGCAAGATGCTTAGTGGCATGTCGCCTCTCTTGACGTTCTGAGTTCAAATTCCACCAAGGTTGACTTTGCCTTTCATCCTTTCGGGGTTGATAAAACAAGTACCAGGTGAATGTAATTGACATTCCCCTCCCTGGATTTGGTGGCCTTGTGCCAAAATTTGAAACCAATGTGTGTGTTTGTGTATGTGTCTATGCACATATAATATTGATGATTGTGGGTCTGTGATATGTTTGTATGGCTAACTGTA